>NC_025995.2:69449439-69484952 GCF_000442705.2 Elaeis guineensis | reverse complement strand
TGTTCAGATAGATTGAATTATCATAAAAAAATATTTCAAAATTCATACACATGGTTACCACATAATTCATCCTTTTGACCTTGAATGCTCTATGGTCTCAGGTTAACTGTCGATCGAGGTTGCTTCATCCATATTGTATTTCAACTTTTCAAATCCATCTCATGGATTATCCTGGTTAAGGCTTTGTTAAATTGAAATACAGTGATACATCAATTTTAATAATTTGGAGGGGTCAATCCTATTTTGATCCACATACAGACTTCGCAAGTACTTGACTATACCTAGTAGCCTTCCATCACCGCATTAGAAATTCAGATAGTCCAGCACCAAAGCACAGTAAGTTGCTTGCAAGTCACTATGGTGATCTTAGGTCTGAAGAATACTTATACTCATATGCTTCGCGAGCAGCTCTTGACAGCAAAACACTCAGTAGGTGAGTCACTTGTTCAGTGACGATGTATCCCTACATCTCACCTGTATGTCATGTCAATGTCACCACACTCCTTGATTAAGAGGACAACCAACCCATATGGCACACAATGACTTCTACTTGATAAATATTATCATCCTATAATGATGTATTATTTGATCACGAATATGTTTAAGAACTATATGATAAATCTTCTCTTTATCGCACATTAGCATAGTTCTAAGGACTTCATCACAGTACAAGAGTTCAAGGAAGATGTAACTTTGTGATGAAAAATGTTAGAATAACTATTATTTATTTATCAATAATTCATATATAAAGAGAAACTCAATTGTCACATGATTAGTTTTAGAACATAATTTCTAATAATATAACCATCTAGCAATGGGATCCGATGTCCAGATAGGCCGAATGTATGCTTAGCAACACTCTAGAATCTACATGGATATAGTTATCATATAATTCATCCTTTTGACTCTCGATGCTCCAGGATGACTTTGGATTAAATTATCAATCCTAGATGAGTGGTCCACATTGTATCTCAACCTCAAAAGATCCTGTGACCTCTCACTAGAACTACTTTGACTAAAATTTTGCTGAATTGAAATACAATGATGCATCATCTCTAATTTTACTTCGAGTAGTCAATTCCATCTTCACTCATACTCAGACTTTATAAGTACTTGATTGTACCCAAAAACCTTTCATCATCGAATTAAAAATTTAGATAGTCTGGCACCAAACTATAGTGAGTTGCTTGCAAGTCACCAAGATAGTCTTAGGTCAGAAGGATACTTATACCCATATCCAATCAAAGCAATCATTGACAGCAGAGTACTCTGGAGTTGGTAACGCTCAGTGAAACATACTCCTATATTTCACCCATATGCCATATCTGTGTCTCCACACATCTTGGTTAAAAGGACAACCAACTAATATGGCACACAATGACCTACACTTGATATAATTATCATTCTTTTAACAATTATATCGTTTGGTCACGAGTAGAATTTAAGAACTACACGATAAATCTTTCTTTATCATTTTGTAAGTAGGTCTAAGGACTTCATCATAACACATGAGTTCTATTTAGGAAGATGTATTTCTTATAATGAATTTATCAGATAATATTTATCAATTTATAATTTATATACATACTGAAGCATAATCATCTACAATCTAGATGATTGGCTTTAGGATATATTTTTCAACAACTCTCACTTGGACTAAAGTCAATCAGATCGATATCAAATACCCATCTTTTATTTGTGATCATCAAATTTCTTAGATCCGATTGCTCTAGTCAATAGGTGGGTCAAGTTCTTCTTTCGATCGATCTTCCTAAGGTTAAATTTACCTCAATCTTTTTAGATAAGATAATTACAATACAGAAAGTATTTGGTTCTCTGATGAAACATTGATTTTTTAGCTTGAGCTATGGCTCCAGTGCTGCTGTCAATACAGAAAGACTGGACCATCAATAGAGGGTGCCACTCTAAGCTTGTTGATAAACTTTCATAACCAAATAACTTCTTTGCCAGCATCAAATAGCGCAAAGAACTCCGTATTGCAAACAAAATTGGCTACTAAATACAGCATGAAACCTTTCCAGCATGTCGCTCCTTTTAGGATAAAAATATAACCTGATATAATTTTATTATTTCAATCTGACTAAAAATTAGAATCAATATTCCACAGGTTTTAAGTTAGATTTTTTATAAATAAGCTATTAATCTTTAGTATTTCATAAATACTTAAGAATGGTTCTCATAACCTTCCAAACTTTTATGGAGAATAGAGATGACAATTGTTGGTGCAGAATTCCATCGATGCCAGAGAAGCTGGAGTCGAGGGGACCATAGCTGCCATCGGGACCTACAAGGAAAGTCTAAACCAGAGTTGGGGGTGCTCTGGCAAGACTCTCCGACGCTCAAGTCAGTACTCTGCTTCAACAGAAATGGAGCACTCGAATAAAATTTTAGCAAAGTTTAGAGATAGTGCTTAGAGCTTAGAGGAGAACGTATCTAGGGGGTCTCTTTTATAGACGGGAGAGCGTAACCGATTGACAGCAACGTCCGTAACTACCTGGTAGTGGGCCATTCGGGGCCACGTGGAGTTTGTTACGGAGAGTAGTGGTGTCCGTTGTCGTGACTTGCCAGAGAGTGGTGGGGCCATGTGGAGTTTGTTACAGAGAGTGGAGTAGTGTCCGTTGTCATGACTTACCAGGAAGTTCAGGCTGGACAGCTGAAGCTTGGTTGGGACGTCTGGTGGAGCGGAATAGCTCTCTATCTCAGCAATCTAAGAGAAGTTCGGATGTTTCCAAGATTGTTGACAGGTTAACTGTTGTTGGGTGCCTTAGGCATTGATGCTGCAGATGAAAGTCATCTGCTGTAGAAGCTCGGACAAAAACTTTCTGTTGAAGAAATTTGACTGGAGTTTGATTGCTAGAGAAGTCCGTCTGAAATTTATTTGATGTAGAAGCTTGTCTAAAGATTATCCACTGGAGAGGTCCGGTTGCATGAGGAATCCGGTAGAAGATCGACCGATAGCAGAATTTGAAAGGTGCTATAGAAGGTTGACCGATAGAAGAGTCTGAAAGGTGTTGTGGAAGTTCGTCTGCTGGAGGAGTCTAGAGGACACTATGGAAGGTCGACCGCTGGAGGGGTCCGGAGGGAATTTATCCGTTGGAGGGGTCTGGTTGGCACTGTTGAAGTCCGGTTGATGCTATTGAAGGTTGATGGCTGGAGAGGTATGGAAGACACCGAAGACAGTCGATCACTGTAGAAATCTAGCTGCTGGAGCCCATCCATTGTAGAAGTTCATCTGGAATCCATCCGCTGTAGAAGTTCGAATAGAGTTCGGTTCTTGCAAAAGTCCGTAAGGAGGCCGCTTATTGTAGAAGCTCAGATGCAGATCGATTATCGTGGAAGCCTGGATGGAGATCGCTTATTGTAGAAGCTCGACTGAAGTCTACTTGCAATAGAAGTTCGGACAGAATTTGCTTACTGTAGAAGCTCAGATGAAATTCGGAAGGCGATCGACCATTGTAGAAATTTGGATGGAGTCTGGTTACTATAGAAGTCCTGCTGCTGGAGAAGCCTGGACATTGATAAAGTCTGGAAGAAGCTCGGAGTAAAGTCGATCGTGACAGGAGAAAGTCTGGAAGAGATTCGGGGAGTAGTCGATCACTGTAGAAAATCGACTGATAGTGAAGCCCAGATAATATTTGGAGCAGTCCGATAGATGACTGAAGGAGCTCATTATTGGAGAAGTACAGAGGGTATGATAGGAGTTCATTCGTTGGAGGAATCTGGAGGACACTGTGGAAGATCGACTGCTGGAGGAGTCCAGATGGTACTGTGGAAGCTCGGATGGCCGGGGGAGTTCAGAAAGATGCCGCGCAAGGTTGGAAGCCGGAAGAGTCCTAGGAGGGTTGGCCTCTTACGAACTTCGGCTGGGATTATTTTATACCCAACACTAGTCCCCCTACTTTCAAGTTTGGGTTTCGAATGAAGGAAGTACAGAAAAATTTTCACAGCTAAAGTTGCCCCCCTTGATTTTCGTACTCGATTGTTTCCAGATATTTTGGCATTTGGTGCGCTAGTGCTGGAGTTTTTTCAAATTGAGACGATCCGAAAAGATTTTTTCAGACTTTTCACTGGAGCATCACCTCAGGTACGATACAATAATGATTCTGTCAGTCATCAGTTGTCTGCCATGACGAGTGGGACATGCGACGGTTGTAGGTTGGCCAAAGGAGATCTGCAATCATTATTGCGTCGGACCCTGAGGTCTATTTAAACCCGTTCCTTTGAAGTCTATGATCGAAGATCTAAGAAGGGAAGTTCGTCACCTAATGAAGAAATCAAAGAAGATGGACGATGAACTTCACAGGCTGAGGAAGAGCCATTCGGAAGCCATCGTGGAGGTTACTCGCCTTCGGAACCTCCATAAAAAGGACTTCATAGACTACAACCGGAAGAAGGCCAACTTCGAGAAGGAGCTTGAGGAACTCCAAAAATACGCCAGCAATCGATCTTGGACTCAGGCCTCCAAGATCAGGTCCCTCGAGGTTGAGTTGGCGGCCGCATGGGAGAAGATCAGCCAATTGGAAGGGAGCTCGTCCTACCTTCCAACTCAGGCTGACTACGGTCGAGACTGATCGAAGAAATTCTCTGACCTCTAGAAGCAGCTACAGGATGTCGAGATGAATTACAACACTTACCGAGTCGACTGGTGCAGGTAAATAGACAACTACAGAAGGAGGCTCAAGACGGCAACCGACGAGATTGCTCGCCTTCAGAAGCAGTTGTCCGAAAGAGCCCAGGCCGTTTCGGTTCAAGGCTCCGACGAGCTCCGATCCTTGAGGGGGACCATGGAAGAACTGTCCGTAGCCCTTGGGAAGAAGAAGGCCGAACTGCAGTGACTGAAAATTCTGCTGGCCTATGAGCAGCAGGCGGTCAAGGATGCAGAAGTGGAGTCCGAAGTTCTGAGGAAGAGGCTTTGAGAATCGAAAGGCGAAAGCCGGTGGTTTCACCAAATATATCGGGAGATACTGTTAAGAAAGAAGGAACTGGAAGAAGAAGTCGAGAACTTAAAGCAATCCCTGATAATGGCTGGAACCGAGAGTCCAAAGTCAGAAGAAGCCGAGCTTTCTTAAAGCTTCTTTTACCTTTTGTTCCATGTATTCTTTTCTTTTCTTGTTGTTTTTTTTTTTGCCTTCAAAGGCTTTTGTAATGCTTTCTTTACTAATGAAATGAAAAGAAATTTTTTCATTACCTTGTCTATTCTTGCTCTGAGTTGTCATTTACCGAGCTTCTCTTGTCTTTTGTCTTATTCGATGTTGACGTTGTTTGAAGGTTCCTGATCATCGCCGCATTGATTCACCCTTTTTGTTCATGATCGAAGGTCTTTTCGAGGCCATTCGAATTTGATGCTTTCTCCCAGTGTTTGAGCTTGGACCTTGAACTTTTCGTTACTTTGAGGAAGTCTATTTTCTCCCGCTAGTGTTGGATTCCCCTTAGAGACTGAGAATTTTTGACAAGAGTTTTCTTCCTCGTTGAGACGAGGTCCCTTGTATCTTAGATGTAGTTCATTTTTCTCTTATCTCTAGCATAGCTCGTTTCTTTCCCTTTTTCTCTCTCTTTTTTTTTATGTTTGGATGAGGGTTTTTTCTCTCCTCCTAACGGGGTTGTAGGGGTGTAGAGGAGCCACTGAGGAGGCTTTTTCCCTCATCCGATCTTAAACGATCAGGTCTTCATTTGTATCAGGACGAGGTTCTTCTCCTGTTTCTGACACAGTCAATTTCAGCTCATGTTAGGATGAGGTTTTTCTCCTGTTCCTAACAAGGCTGTGGGGGTACATAAGGGCCATTGCGAGGGCCTCTCCCCCCATCCGATCTCTTAATAATCGGGTCTTCAATTTTGCTCATGTTAGGATGAGGTTTTTCTCCTATTCCTAACATGGCTGTGGGAGTGCATAAGGGCCGTTGCGAGGACCTCTCTCTCCATTCGATCTCTTAATAATCGGGTCTTCGACTTTGCTCATGTTAGGATGAGGTTCTCCTCCTGTTCCTAACATGGCTGTGGGGGCGCATAAGGGCCGTTACGAGGGCCTCTCCCCCCATCCGGTCTGTTAATAATCGGGTCTTCGACTTTGCTTATGTTAGGATGAGGTTCTCCTCCTATTCCTAACATGACTGTGGGGGTGTATAAGAGCCGTTGCGAGGGCCTCTCCCCCCATCCGATCTCTTAATAATCGGGTCTTCGACTTTGCTCATGTTAGGACAAGGTTCTCCTCCTGTTCCTAACATGGCTGTGGAGGTGCATAAGGGCCGTTGTGAGGGCCTCTCCCCCCATCCGGTCTCTTAATAATCGGGTCTTCGACTTTGCTCATGTTAGGATGAGGTTCTCCTCCTATTCCTAACATGGCTGTAGGGGTGCATAAGGATCGTTGCGAGGGTCTCTCCCCCCATCCGGTCTCTTAATAATCAGGTCTTTGACTTTGCTCATGTTAGGACTAGGTTCTCCTCATGTTTCTAACATGACTGTGGGGGCGCATAAGGGCCGTTGCGAGGGCCTCTCCCCCCATCCGATCTCTTAATAACCAGATCTTCAACTTTGATCATGTTAGGATGAGGTTCTCCTCCTGTTCCTAACATAGCTGTGGGGGCACATAAGGGCCGTTGCGAGGGTGTCTCCCCCCATCCGGTCTCTTAATAATCGGGTCTTCGACTTGCTCGTGTTAGGACAAGGTTCTCCTCCTATTCCTAATATGGCTGTGGGGGCGCATAAAGGCCGTTGCGAGGGCCTCTCCCTCCATTCGGTCTCTTAATATTTGGGTCTTCGACTTTGCTCATGTTAGGATGAGGTTCTCCTCCTATTCCTAACATGACTGTGGGGGCGTATAAGGACCGTTGCGAGAGCCTCTCCCCCCATCCGATCTCTTAATAACCGGATCTTCGACTTTGCTCATGTTAGGACGAGGTTCTCCTCCTGTTCCTAACATGGCTGTGGGGGTGCATAAGAGTCGTTGCAAGGGCCTCTCCTCCTATCCGGTCTCTTAATAATCAGGTCTTCGACTTTGCTCATGTTAGCACGAGGTTCTCCTCCTGTTCCTAATATGGCTGTGGGGGCGCATAAGGGCCGTTGCCAGGGCCTCTCCCCCCATCCGGTCTCTTAATAACCGGATCTTCGACTTTGCTCATGTTAGGATGAGGTTCTCCTCCTGTTCCTAACATGACTGTGGGGGGGCATAAAGGCCGTTGCGAGGGCCTCTCCCCCATCTGATCTCTTAATAATCGGGTCTTTGACTTTGCTCGTGTTAGGACCAGGTTCTCCTCCTGTTCCTAACATGGCTGTGGGGGCGCATAAGGGCCATTGTGAGGGCCTCTCCCCCCATCCGGTCTCTTAATAACCAGGTCTTCGACTTTGCTCATGTTTGGACAAGGTTCTCCTCCTATTCCTTACATGGCTGTGGGGATGCATAAGGGCCGTTGCGGGGGCCTCTCCCCCAGTTGCGAGGGCCTCTCCCCCCATCCGATCTCTTAATAATTGGACTTTCGTTTGTGTCGAGATGCGGTTCTCCTCTTGTTTCTGACACGCTTAGTTTCGATTGTCTGAAGGAGCTACTCTTTGTCGTTATAAGCTCATGCCAAAAGAAAAGATATGTGAATATGAAACTTTTATTTAAGACAAAGTTATTGGTAATACATTCGTAAATTTTTTGAATTCCATAGTCGTGGAAGGTCGTGTCGTGGCTGTGGTCACGATGATAGAAGCAGAACTTGTTAGGGTTGTGCTTCCTGGGGTGTGTGCGCATCTTTTTCGGCCTTGGCAGCTGCTCCCTGATCTCCGTTAGCACTTGAGTTTTTGGAGCATTGAGAGGGGCGTAGCTGTGGAATCTTCCTGAGAGAGAGCTCCACTGAACTCTGCGGTCTGGGCTTCTCTGCCTATGTGCTCTGGGGGTAGTTTGGATACGTTTGTTTCTGGAGGGAGTTCGAGAATGTGGCCGAGCTTCACTCGGTACTTTTTCAGCTGTGGGCTTGCTGGAGTCACCCGCCTGCCACTCCTTCACGACCTCCTCATCCTTCAGCTTGCAGGCTTCCTATGCTCGGGCATATCCTTCGGCCCGAGCCAGCAAATCAGCGAAGTCCCTGGGATACTTCTTTTTCAGGAAAAATAGAAGGTCATTCTTTTGAAGACCGCTCTTCAGGGTGGCCTTTGCAACTGATTGGTCCAAGTTTCGGACCTCCAATGCAGCGGCGTTAAAACAGTTGACATAAGTTCGGATGGATTCTCCCTCCTTTTGCTTGATGTTGATGAGGGACTCCGAACCTCTCTGAGGACATCGACTGCTGATGAAATGAGCCACAAACTGGTGGCTCATTTGATCAAAGGAGAAGATAGTACCCAACTTCAGTGTCGAGTACCAATTTCTTGTTGCTCCCTTCAAGGTAGATGGGAAAGCTCGACACAGGATGACGTCTGGCGCACCATGGAGCAGCATCATTGTCCGAAAGGCCTCCAGGTGGTCAACCAGATTCGAGGTCCCATCGTAGCTCTCAAATTGGAGCTTGAAGGTTGACGGGATCGGTTCTTGCATAATCCTTTGAGAAAAAGGAGGGTCAGTACAGATATCCTCACTGTAAGTAGGAGAAGCATAGCAGAGCTCTTCGATTCGTCGGTTCATCTCTTGAAACCTTTGATCCAGGAGATCCTCTCAATCGCGAATCTCGAAGGTTTTCTGGCAGAACGGAGGTAGGGACCCTCCGGGGGTGGGATTGTGATCAGACAGAGGGCTCTCCTTCCTCTGCTTCTCCTTTCCGGGGGATACAGGGCGACTGGCCAAAGTGGGCCACCCGATCATTGGATTCTGGAACTTCGACGATGCTCTTTCCAGCCGCACAGATGCCTGCAGTTGCTGCTGCTGCTGCTGCATGGTCTGCACCATTTCGGTGAGGCCCCTGACCTACTGAACTAGCAGATCGAACTGCTCCATGCCGACTGCCGTTGTCGGAGGAGGAGGAGCCTAGAAAACTGGAGATGAGGTCGGAGCTGGTGGATCTTGCTGAGATTTGGCCATGCCGTAGATCGCCTGGTGGATGCCTTTCGGGGAGGCATCAGGTTGGGATCTGGCCGGAGAAGGAGAAGAAGAAGAAGATGTCGTAGAAGATGATCGGAGACAGTCCCGTTGAGTACTCCTTTAAGAACAAGGGACCCACGAAGACACAGCCCCCTTCCTCTAGCGCTAATTCATTTTTTTTTGCCTTAAATAAAAGTTTCATATTCGCATATCTTTTCTTTTGGTATGAGCTTATAATGACAGGGAGTAGCTCCTTCAGACAATCGAAACTAAGCGTGTCAGGAACAAGAGGAGAACCTCATCCCGACACAAATGAAGGCCCGATTATTAAGAGACCGGATGGGGGAGAGGACCTCGCAACGGCCCTTATGTGCCCCCACAGCTATGTTAAGAACAAGAGGAGAACCTCATCCTAACATGAGCAAAGTCGAAGACCTGATTATTAAGAGATCGGATGGAGGGAGAGGCCCTCCCAATGGTCCTTATGCGCCTCCACAGCCATGTTAGGAACAGGAGGAGAACCTCATCCTAACATGAGCAAAGTCGAAGACCCGATTATTAATAGACTGGATGGGGGAGAGGCCCTCGCAACGGCCTTTATGCACCTCCACAGCCATGTTAGGAACAGGAGGAGAACCTCATCCTAACATGAGCAAAGTTGAAGACCCGATTATTAAGAGATCGGATGGGGGAAGAGGCCCTCGCTACGACCCTTATGTGCCCCCACAGTCCTATTAGGAACAGGAGGAGAACCTCATCCTAACATGAGCAAAGTCGAAGACCCGATTATTAAGAGACCAGATGGGGAGAGAGGCCCTCGCAATGGCCCTTATGCGCCCCCACAGTCATGCTAGGAACAGGAAGAGAACCTCGTCCTAACATGAGCAAAGTCGAAGACCCGATTATTAAGAGATCGGATGGAGGGAGAGGCCCTCGCAATGGCCCTTATGCGCCCCCACTGTCATGTTAGGAATAGGAGGAGAACCTCATCCTAACAAGAGTAAAGTCGAAGATCTGATTATTAAGAGACCGGATGGAGGGAGAGGCCCTCGCAACGACCCTTATGCGCCCCCACAGCCATGTTAGGAACAGGAGGAGAACCTCATCCTAACATGAGCAAAATCGAAGATCCGATTATTAAGAGACCGAATGGGGGGAGAGGCCCTCGCAACGGTCCTTATGCGCCCGTACAGTCATGTTAGGAACAGGAGGAGAACCTCATCCTAATATGAGTAAAGTCGAAGATCCAGTTATTAAGAGATCGGATGGAGGGAGAGGCCCTCACAACGGTCCTTATGCGCCCCCATAGCTATGTTAGGAACAGGAGGAGAACCTCATCCTAACACGAGCAAAGTCGAAGATCCGATTATTAAGAGATCGGATGGGGGGAGAGGCCCTCGTAATGGCCCTTATGCGCCCCCACAGCCATGTTAGGAACAGGAGGAGAACCTCATCCTAACATGAGCAAAGTCGAAGATCTAGTTATTAAGAGACCGGATGGGGGGAGAGGCCCTCGCAATGGCCCTTATGCACCCACACAGTCATGTTAGGAACAGGAGAAGAACCTCGTCCTAACATGAGCAAAGTCGAAGACCCGATTATTAAGAGAT
Source organism: Elaeis guineensis (assembly GCF_000442705.2). NCBI lineage: Eukaryota > Viridiplantae > Streptophyta > Magnoliopsida > Arecales > Arecaceae > Elaeis > Elaeis guineensis. Next base: position 69,474,329 of record NC_025995.2, on the reverse strand, counting down.
CGGATGGAGGAAGAGGCCCTCACAATTGCCCTTATACGCCCCCACTGTCATGTTAGGAACTGGAGGGGAACCTTGTCCTAACATGAGCAAAGTCAAAGACCCGATTATTAAGAGACCGGATGGGAGGAGAGGCCCTCGCAACGGCCCTTATGCATCCCCACAGCCATGTTAGAAACAAGAGGAGAACCTCATCCTAACATGAGCAAAGTCGAAAGCCCGATTATTAAGAGATCGGATGGGGGGAGAGGCCCACGCAACGGCCCTTATGCGCCCCCACAGTCATATTAGAAATAGGAGGAGAACCTCATCCTAACATGAGCAAAGTCGAAGATCTGATTATTAAGAGATCGGATGGGGGGAGAGGCCCTCACAACGGCCCTTATGCGCCTCCACAGCCATGTTAGGAACAGGAGGAGAACCTCATCCTAACATGAGCAAAGTCGAAGACCCGATTGTTAATAGACCAGATGGGGGGAGAGGCCCTCGCAATGGCCCTTATGCACCCCCACAGCCATGTTAGGAACAGGAGGAGAACCTCGACTTAACATGAGTAAAGTCGAAGATCCGGTTATTAAGAGATCGGATGGGGGGAGAGGCCCTCGCAATGGCCCTTATGTGCCCCCACAGCCCTGTTAAAAATAAGAGAAAAATCTCATCCTAACATGAGCTGAAATTGACTGTGTCGAAAACAGGAGGAGAACCTCGTCTTGACACAAATGAAGACCTTGTCATTTAAGTCCGGATGAGGGAAAAAGCCTCCTCAATGGCTCCTTTACACCCCTACAACCCCGTTAGGAGTAGAGGAAAAACCCTCGTCCAAACATAAAAGAAAAAAGAGAGAGAAAAAGGAAAAGCGACGAGCTACGTCAGAGATAAGAAAAAAATGAACTACATCTAAGACATAAGGGACCTCATCTCAACGAGGAAGAAAACTTTTGTTAAAAATTCTCAGTCTCTAAAGGGGAACCCAACACTAGCAAAAGAAAATAAACTTTCTTAAAGTAACGAAAAGTTCAGACCCCAAGCTTGAACATCGAAAGAAAGTATCAAATTTGAATGGCCTCGAAAAGGCCTTCGGTCATGAACAAAAAGGGCGAATCAATGCGGTGATGATCAGGAACCTTCAAACGACATCGATATCGAATAAGACAAAAGACAAAAGAAGCTCGATAAATGATAACTCAGAGCAAGAATAGACAAGGTAATAAGAAAATTTCTTTTCATTTCATTAGTAAAGAGAGCATTACAAAAGCCTTTGAAGGCCAAAAAAAAAAACAACAAGAAAAGAAAAGAATACATGGAACAAAAGGTAAAAGAAACTCTAAGGAAGCTCAGCTTCTTCTGACTTCGGACTCTCTGTTCCAGTCATTATCAGGGATTGCTTTATGTTCTCAACTTCTTCCAATTCCTTCTTTCTTAATAGCATCTCCTGATATATTTGGTGAAACTGCCGGCTTTCGCCCTCCGATTCCCGAAGCCTCTTCCTCAGAACTTCGGACTCCGCTTCTGCATCCTTGACCACCTACTGCTCATAGGCCAGCTGAAATTTCAACCATTGCAGTTAGGCCTTCTCCTTTCCAAGGGCTACGGACAGTTCTTCCATGGTCCCCCTCAAGGATCAGAGCTCGTCGGAGCCTTGAACCGAAATAGTCTGAGCTCTTTCGGACAACTACTTCTGAAGGCGAGCAACCTCGTCGGTCACCGTCTTGAGCCTTCTTCTGTAGTTGTCTATTTGCCCACACCAGTCGAATCGGTAAGTGTTGTAATTCATCTCGACATCCTGTAGCTGCTTCTAGAGGTTGAAGAATTTCTTTGATCAATCCCGACCGTAGTCAGCCTGAGTTGGAAGCCAGGATAAGCTCCCTTCCAATTGGCCGATCTTCTCCCGTGCGGCCGCCAACTCGACCTCGAGGGAGCTGATCTTGGAGGCCTGAGTCCAAGATCAATCGCTGGTGCATTTTTGGAGTTCCTCAAGCTCCTTCTCGAAGTTGGCCTTCTTTCGACTGTAGTCCATGAAGTCCTTTTTGTGGAGGTTCCGAAGGCGAGTAACCTCCACGGTGGCTTCCGAATGGCTCTTCCTCAGCCTGTGAAGTTCGTCGTCCATCTTCTTTGATTTCTTCATTAGGTGATGAACTTTTCTTCTCAGATCTCGGATCATAGACTTCAAAGGAACGGATTTAAATAGACCTCAGGGTCCGACGCAATAATGATTGCAGATCTCCTTTGGCCGACCTACAACCACCGCGTGTCCCACTCATCGTGGCAGATGGCTGATGACTAATAAAATTATTATTACATTGTACCTGAGATGATGCTCCAGCAAGAATTTTGAAAAAATCTTTTTGGATCATCTCGATTTGAAAAGACTCCAGCACCGGCACGCCAAATGCCAAAATATTTGGAAACAATCGAGTACGAAAATTAAGGGGGGCAACTTCAGCTGTAAAAATTTTTCTGTACTTCCTTCATTCGAAACCCAAACTCGAAAGTAGGAGAACTAGTGTTGGGTATAAAATAATCTCAGCTGAAGTTCGTAAGAGGCCAACCCTCCCAGGACTCTTCTGGCTTCCGACCTTGTGCAACATCTTTCTAAACTCCCCCAATCGTCCAAGCTTCCATAATACCATCCGGACTCCTCCAGCAGTCGACCTTCCACAGTGTCCTCTAGATTTCTCCAACGAATGAACTTCTATCGTACCCTCTGTACTTCTCCAATAATGAGCTCCTTCAGGCGTCTATCGGACTGCTCCAAATGCTCTCTGGGCTTCACTATCAGTTGATTTTCTACAGTGATCGACTACTCTCTAAATCTCTTCCAAACTTCCTCCTGTCATGATCGACTTTACTCCGAGCTTCTTTCAGACTTCGTCAATGTTCAGGCTTCTCCAGCAGCAGGACTTCTACAGTAACCAGACTCCATCCAAGTTTCTACAATAGTTGACCGCCTTTCGAATTTCATCCGAGCTTCTACAGTAAGCGAATTTCGTCGAAACTTCTATTGCAAGCGGACTTCAGCCGAGCTTCTACAATAAGTGGTCTCCATCCAGGCTTCCACAGCAACCGGTCTCCATCCGAGCTTCTACAGTAAGCGGCCTCTTTCTGAACTTCTGCAAGAATTGGACTCCGTCCGAACTTCTACAGCGGATGGATTCCAAATGAACTTCTACAACGGACTAAACCATCTTACTAGCTAAGGACCAAAGCATATCTTGAGAAGATAGGGTTTGAGTCTATAGCATATTGACTTTAGTGCAAGTGTAAGATTGTTAAATGTATATCTTGGAAGTTAATCAGACCGATATATTAATATTTTTTAGAATATGATTTCATAGTTGACCTAATTATTTAGGATAGTTAATTATTATTTATATAGTATATATATCTATGAATCGTCCAATGAATTACATGATGATGACACATATTCTCAAGAGCTGAGAATTTGAGATGTGTCATTGGTAGTCAATTCATAAACTATTCTGATCGTAGAATCATTATAGAGATGGTGATCGATCCAGATAGATTGGTGCATAGATCACTTCTTTATAGATAGACGAGTCTTGAGTCTTCAATGTAGGGACACTGGAGCGAAAGTGTAGATGTTTATTAAAAAATAAAGATATCGAGTATGACCAACATGAGAAGTCACTTAGACGTCTACTCACTCATCAGTAATTTTTTCGATGCTATAGTAGTATGAATAATTCTTTGATCTATAGTACCTCGACTATTTATAATGAGATTATTGTATTTTGACTATACCATAACTCGATCTCATAGTTATACAGAGTTTTGAAGTGTATATTAGCTATAGTAAATTCATTGTAGGAATAGGGTGTGCATCTAGATGGGATCTATCGATCTTAATAGAAAAAAAAACTCATATGCGATTCATGAGACAAAGTTCAGAAAGTCTTTGGTTAAAACAAGTGTGAATACTAAAAAAGAGTTTTCATAAAAATTTATAAAGAATTTGAGTCGAGTCAATCTTGCATATGACAAATGATGGGATTTGATGAGTTTTTCATAACTTCTATCTTGTTAGGACTCACAATAGAAGAACTGAATCATATGGTAACTATATCTAAAGGTTCATTACTTTCAATCTGCTTGGTTGTCGCTACATACTGCTAGGTGTTATGATGGATCATGAAACTCATCGAGCATCGTCTTGATGATTGATGATCTTGATGGACAGAGTTAAAATTATTCCAATCTATTGAAAAAATTTTAATGATATTTTGATGAAAATCAAAATATATTTCACTACCAGATAGAATAGAATCTACGGAATCACACACAAAAATGGTCCTGATTGATCGAAATATCGAATAACGATTTTGAATCGCAAAAGGATCTAATTATCAATGTGATTGATGATTGGACTAACATATAAAAGTTATATGAAGAACTTACTAAGAGTTAGTAAGTTATAGGAGGACTAATTTGTAAATATTGCTAATTATTTAATTTGCTCAAATATGGATCGAATTAAATCAGATCTAATCTGATTGGATTTGGTTTAATTTAGGTTTTCTAGTCCAAATAGAATTTGGACTAAATTTTAATTGGATTTGACTCAATTCAAACTCAAATTGGATTCGAATCGGATTGAAATTAAGTTAGAAAATCAGAGTCCCATTAGATTAAATTCTCTCCCCTTATCCATGCCCAAGAGGACCATGCCATAATGGTTTTATCGTGGAATAGTTGATGCAAAAATAAAAGGATGTGCAAAAAGGGATGGCTCGCACCTAGAGTCCTTCTCTTGATGGACTCTTAATAAACTCCACCAAAACCCTAATTGTTTAGTTTAAATAAGGGATAAGATGGGGTGCCTCCTTAGGAGATTACACGATGATTTTAAAGAGGCTTGTAGCATGAAAAAAAAAGAGAGAGAAAGGGATGCACAAAGTGATTGGCGTAAGGTTGTGGGGGCCTCTCCTTTCTTTCTTACAACCAAGAGTTGGTTGTAAGGAAGGCTCTCCTTCATCTCTTTCTTTTGTCTAAGAGTTGGATATGACTTTCTCTCTCCTTTTTCCTCGTAGATATCCAAGAGTTGGACATGCTTCTTCCTCTCCTTCTCCTCTATGATTAGTCCAAGAGTTGGACAAGAAGAAAAAAAGAGATTGGATCTCTTATTCTTCTTCTTCTGATCTTCTTCTTTTTCTTGAGAAAAAAAAGAAAAAAAAATTAGATTAGATCTAATTTCTTGATCCTCCATAGATCTCTTAGATTTTTTTGAGAAAAGAGCTAAAAAAGATAAAAGATTCGACAATCCAATGAGCAATTTTTATAAAGAAGCTAGCACATTGGTGAGATCGGATCTCCTAATCAAATCAGTCACATGTGGATATCTATAGAGGTCGGATATATTTATACAGCTTCAAAAGGACTTTGAAGATATCCATAGATCATCGGATAGTGACTTCAACGACCATGAAGATATCTATGGATCATCGAATCATGGTGAAGATCTACCATGTTAAGATAAAAACCATATTTTTATTTGTGTATAAATATTAATCTTGTACATATGATGGTGAAGTGAATTTTAGTGCAGGGGTAAAACGTAATTTTAATTTTTTTTCAAAATCACTATTTTATAGTAAAAATTATTAATTAATTTAATTAATTAACATGTATAAACCCTACATAAGGATCTAAATATGATATATACATAGCATACATTTAAATTTGAAATTCAAACTTCTACAGTAAATATTTTACTGTTATATGTTCAGAACACATTACCTTTGTGCGGATAGTCGATCACCGCAATCTGATCATCGTTGGGAGGATCTGATCATCGTAATATAGCCACACAGTATGTCTGGCCTCTGTGAATCATCCACATGAAGCTCTCGATCTGATCAGCTCCTCACGAATGCTAGTTCGTGGCTGAACCCTTTTGATGGCCGATGTTGATCGAACTCCATCGATCTTGATCTGCCGACCCCTCGAATACTCTGAATCATCATAGATGCACTTGAGAGATTGATGATGCTCTCTCTAAATTTGGTGGGCTCACGACACTCATAGCTCACTTTCTCACATCTCGAACCCTAGGCAGAAACCTAGGGTACTCAAGAAAAGCCTGCGCCCACTACTCTCTTCTTTTCTTTTTTTTTCTTTTCTCTGTAGGAAAGCTTTCTCATACCACCTTCTCTCTCAGATGTTCTGTAGCATGCCCTATCTTATCTTCTTTTTAAAATGATGCAAGACCACGTCTTTGCAGCATTTTCTCCACGTGAGAGGATAAAGATAAGTGGTTGCTCATTTAAATTCAAATCGAATTTGAATTCAAATGCCAACCAACTCATTCTTATCCACTCTATGTATGAGAAGAGAGGGCATGGGCATCTTTGTGCATAGAGACTTTACATGAGAAACTTTTCTCATGTGGAAGAAGGGGCGCACAAAATAAAGGGTGGGCGCAGAGATTTGTTATCCATTCAAATTCAAACATCTTTTGAATTTGAATGGCCAACCAATCTCATCCTTATCCATTCAAAATTATGCACAAAGGAGGGGCGTGGGATGGCTTTGTGTGGGAGAAAATTCATGAGAAGTTATTTCTCGTGAATTCAAATGGGTGCAGATAAGTGAGGTGGCGCAGGGAGAAAAGGTTAAAGTGGTTTCAACCTAATTGAGCCAACCTAATCAAAATAGGTTAGGCACAATTAGACTAAGTTAAACCCAACTAAATTAGGCTTATTTAGGCTCAATAAAATTTTAATCAAACCAGGAATTGACTAAGCCCAACCCCTGATCAGATCAGGGATCAAACCACTTCGGCGATTAGGTCAACTCTTAACCTAATCGGGTCAAACCCAACTGAATCCAATTCAATTGGACTTGATCCAAAAATAATTACTCAATCAAATTGAGTTAATTAGTGATCAAATCACTAATAAAACCTCTCATAAATACTGAGTCCAAATCCGATGGGTAATTGGGCATCAAAGTCCATCGATATGAAACCTTGATCAAAAAATCCCAAACCAGTGGGACTCTTGACCCGGTACCCAAAATGTGTGGAACTCATGATTAGAGAATCCTGATTCTTGATCACATAGTTCAGACATGTAGGACTCAAAGTCCATGAGCATTAGACTTTTCATCAGCCATCAGATCAGATAGAAACCTCTAATGTGTGTGACCCTACAGGTTCGAACCTAAGCCGGTAGCATAGAAACTAATTTCTATACTAATCGAAGTCACCAACTAGCAATGGTACCCGACGTTCGGATAGGTCGAATAGTCACAATCGCAACACTCAGAACCTACGTGAATATAGTTACTATATAATTCATCCCTTTTAACCCCTGTGTTTAGGACGACTCAGGGTTAAACTGTCAACCCTGATTAGATCATCCGAATCGTGCTCAACTCAAATAGTCCTATGACTCCTCACTAGGACTACCCTGGCCAAAATTTTGCTAAATTGAAATACGACAGTACATAGCTCCTGAACTGGAGTGGTCAATCCCATCTTGACACACGCATCGATAAGTCAAGTACTTGACTACACCCAGCAGCCTTCTGTCACTGAATTAGAAATTCAGATAGTCCAGTGCCTAAGTACAGTGAGTTGCTTGCAAGTCACCATGGCGGTCTCAAGTCGGAGGGACAGTTATACCATATTCCATCAGAGCAAATCTTGATAGCAAAAAAAGCTCCGGAGTCAGTCACGTTCTGTGCAGATGTACCCTTATATCTCACCTGTATGCCATACCAGTGTCTCCACACTCTTTGGTTAAGAAGACAACCAACCTATATGGCACACAATGACCTATGCTTGATAAATATTGTTGTCCTTGGTAACAACGTATCATTTGGTCGCGAACAGGTTTAAGGACTAAATGACAAATCCTCCTTTGTCGAGTCTAAATAGTTCTAAGGACTTCACCACAACACAGGAGTTCATTAGAAGATGAAACAATTTGTGATGAAAAAGCCAAAATAACTTTAATTTATTTATAATTTATATACTAATATAAAAAAGAGCACAACCATCAACAGACTGACGATTGGCTTTGGATACTATTCCCAACAATCTCCCACTTGGCCTAAAGCCAATCGGTACAGTATCTAATACCCATCTTTGACTTGAAGTCGTCGAACCCCTTCACCGCAATGGCTTTAGTGAATGAGTTGGCCAGGTTCTTCTTTCCGTCGATCTTCTGAAGGTCGACGTCACTTCGATCCATAATTTCTCGGATGAGATGATAGCGGCACAGAATATGCTTCGTCCGCTGGTGTGCGATTGGTTAATTCGCCTAAGCAATGGCTCCAGAGCTGTCACAGTAGAGCAGAACTGGACCAACAAGAGAGGGTGCTACTCCGAGCTCGGTGATGAATTTTCTCAGCCATACACTTCTTTGGCAGTATCTGATGCAGCAACATACTCCGCCTCGCAAACTGAATCAGCCACAGTGTGCTGCTTAGAACTTTTTCAGTAGACAGCCCCACCATTAAGGGTAAAAATAAATCCTGACACACTCTTGCTGTCATCGTGATCAGACTGAAAACTAGAGTCTATAAATCCTATAAGTTTCAAGTCCGATTCACCATAAACAAGCTACTGGTCCTTAGTATTTCTCAAATACTTCAGGATGGTTTAAACAATCCTCCAGTGATTCTCTCCTGGATCAGATTGGTATCTACTCACTACCCCTAGTGAGTATGCTACATCTGGTCGTGTACATGTCATGGCGTACATGATAGATCCCACTGTTGAAGCATATGAAATTCTACCCATCACTCTCTCTCTTGAGGTGTTGTCGGACAATCCCTCTTTGAGAGAGAAATTCCATGGCCTATCGGTAGATAGCCTTTCTTAAAATTCTCTATGCTGAATCTCTTCAGCATAGTATCAATGTCCGTGGATTGGAATAAGCCAAGCAACCTTTTAGATCTATCCCTATAGATCTTCATCCCTAGGATGTAGGAAGCTTCTCCCAGATCCTTCATGGAGAACTGTGACGATAGTCAAATCTTTATTCCCTGTAATACAGGGACATCATTCCTGATTAAGAGAATGTCATCCACATACAATACAAGAAATACCACTACTGGACCATTAGCCCACTTATAAATGCAGGATTCTTCTCCGTTCTTAACGAAGTCATACATTTCGATCATCCTATCAAAATATATGTTCCAACTCTGGGATGCCTGCTTAAGTCCATAAATGGACCTTTGTAGCCTACACACCTTAGACTCATCTGTGGATGTGAACCCTTCAGGTTGTATCATATACACCTCTTCGTCCAGCTCTCCATTTAGGAAAGCTATTTTCACATCCATCTGCCAGATTTCATAGTCCAGATGGGCAGCTATCGCAAGCATAACCCGAATGGATTTGAGCATTGCCACAGGAGAAAACATCTCGTCATAGTCCATACCATAACGTTGACGATATCCCTTGGCAACCAGATGGGTTTTATAGGTCTCTACCTTTCCGTCTGCACCCCTCTTCCTCTTGAAGACCCACTTACACCCTATGAGTTTTACTCTTTCGGGTAGGTCAACCAATGTCCACACATCGTTGACCTTCATGGACTCCATTTCGGATTTCATGGCCTCTAGCCATTTCTCAAACTCAGGTCTCTGCATTGCATCCATGTAGGTGATCGGATCCTCATCATTTTCATCAAGTTCGACAGGATCACCATCCCAGATCAAGAAACTATAGTATCTGTCTGGTTGACGTGGTACTCTACCAGACCATCTTAAGGGTGCATGAACAATGGGCTCCGAATTTGATCTAACCAAATCCGATTCAGGTTCAGCTACTTGTGTCGATTTTTTCACCTGCCGAACTTTCTCAAGTTCGACCTTAGAGGCAACAGTCCCTTCACCAAGGAACTCTTTTTCCAAAAAGATTGCCTTAGGGCTGACAAACACCTTTTGCTCATCAGCTAGGTAGAAATAAAACCCTTTGATCTCTTTTGGGTACCCTATGAAATAACACTTGTCAGACCTAGGTCCAAGCTTGTCCGTAATTAAATGTTTAACATAAGTCGGACACCCCCAAACCCTAAGGTGCGAGAGTACTGATTTACGACCTATCCATATCTCATATGGTGTTTTGGTTACAGACTTACTCGGAACCCTATTTAGAAGGTAACAAGCCAATTCGAGTGTATATCCCCAGAGAGAGATCGGTAGATTAGCAAATCCCATCATGAATCGAACCATGTCCAACAAGATCCGATTTTTCCTTTCAAACACACCATTATGCTGTGGTGTTCTAGGAGGTATCCACTGAGAGATAATCCTATTCTCCCCAAGATATGTCAGAAACTCATTGGAAAGGTATTCACCTCCTCGATTAGATCGAAGAATTTTAATACACTTCTCAATTTATTTTTCTACCTTATTTCGGAATAGTTTGAACATTTCAAATGACTCCGACTTATGCTTCATTAAGTAGACATACCCATACCTTGATAGGTCGTCTGTGAAGGTTATGAAGTAGAAATATCCACCTCTTGCACTTGAGCTCATGGGTCCACATACATCAGAATGTACCAGACCCAAGAGTTCACTGGCTCGCTCACCTTTTTCAGTAAAAGGTGACTTGGTCATCTTTCCAAGAAGACAGGACTCACAGGTTAGAAGTGATTCACAATCACCAACTTCAAGAATTCCTTCTTGAGCCAACCTGTTTATCCTGTTCTTATTGATATGACCTAGCCTATAGTGCCAAAGGTAGACTTCTGACACATTATCTATTCTAGGACATTTATCGAAGGTTTGAACTACATTAACAGGCTGTGATAGTAAGTAAATTCTATTATTTAGTTGTCCAACAAACATTGTAACACCATTCAAAATGATATTGCAAGCGTTTCTTTTTATTAAAAATTCATAACCGTACATGGCCAAAAGGCCTACAGAAATAATATTTAATAAAAAGCTTGGACAATAGTGACATTCACTCAGAATTACATTACGAGAATTGATTACAAGGTTCATGATTCCTAAAGCTAGAACTAAAACTTTGCTTCCTTCTCCGACGTTCAAGAACCTCTCGCCTTCATCAAATCTCCTACTGACTTGCAGACCCTGCATCGAATTACAGATATGATAAGGACTTTCGATATCCAATACCCAGGCAGTAGTATCACAAATGAAAAAGTTGCAAGGTGTTATCATATAATTACCTTGCTTCTTCTTCGGCCTGTTCGGATCCAGGGAGGCAATGTATAGAGGACAGATCCTTTTCCAGTGCCCATGCTTCTTGCAAAAGAAGCACTTCGCCTGGCTCTGGTCGGGCTTGCGCTTCTTGGTCTAACCCTGTGCAGACATCCCAGCATGCGACTGCACCGTCTTATCCTTCTTCTTCTTGTTCTTCTTCCCTTTCTTAAAGGGTCGACGACCAGAAGAAGACCCTCCTACAATATTCACCGACTCCTTTTGGAGCTGGTGGTCCTTCTCAAAGTTCTACAGCAACCCCAACAAGCCGTGGTAGTTCACTGCAGGCTTTGTAATCCAAAAATGAGTAAGGAAGGGGAGGAAAGACTTGAGCAAAGAATTAAGGATCGCATCCTTACCGAGCTGCTCGTGAAAGGAAAAGCCCAGTTTACTTAGGCGCTCAATCATTTCGATCATGTACAATACATGATCGGTGACTGAGGCCCCATCCCTCATTCCAGCATTGAAAATGACACAACTAGTTTTGTGCTTTTTAACATTGTCAGGCGTGTCAAAGGAGTCGTTCAACATTTGAAGCATCTCCTACGGCTGGGCGTTCTCGAATCTGTGGCTGAACTTATCATTCATTGCCACCAGCATTATGCATCGAACGATGGTGCGGTCATTGAGCCACTTTTGGTAAGTGTCTCGGATCGTCCCTCTAGCGTTCAGGGCTGACTCCTCAGGTGTCGGATCTGTTACTACATAAAGGATCCGCTCATGCTCAAGGATGATTTTTAATTTTCGATACCAGTTATCGAAATTAGGTCCCATGAGCTTGTCATTATCTAATAATGATCGAAGCGATAGGGTAGTGGCCATATCTGCATAAAAAAAAATTAGATCTCTATTAGTATATAAATTATTAATACTAAAGACTTAGACTTTAGTCTAAAGTTTCTTCCAGTATTTTTACGAACTGGTAGCCTCAACCTCCAATTCGAAGAATTACTTTAATTTCTTAGTGGGTACTAGAATCCACACAGACCACACACGAGCTCAACTTTGGTTGGTCAACCCATGTGCATCTATGGGTAGGTTCATAACCAGTTGTTTCTCTAAACAACTTTTAGTCATAAATTTTGCCCCAGAACCTAATCAGTAGGCTTTGGCCTCCACTGAAAAGATCTGGTTAGGTCCAACCATTAACATGACTTTATTTGGTGAATTGGACCAATAAATGATCAGGCCCGACTTTGGCCGGCCAATCTGACCACCATCAGAAAGACTCAACCAAATTATCATACTATGAATCATAATTTCATTAGTCATAAGCACCAGGCCTTTAGGCCTCCAGTGATTATTAAACTAATAGACTCATTATCACTCACTTAATGGGAGGCTATGACTTAGTTATCACTATAACTTAATCATTTTAGGGACCTAATAATTTTGAAGATTTTAATTAAGTGAAGGAAGAGAAGAAATTAACCAGCCAATTTCAATCCTCCCACTGACTTCACCAAGTCAGATTAAAAAGGATTTAATTAAAGTCGGCATTAGGAGCACTTAAATCAGTCACACTGATTTACCTAATGACATGGGTGAGTCCTAATCACCAAGTGATCTAATCAAAATCTAACTCACCAGGTTGGCCAGATAAGTGAGATCAGTGGTGGGGATTGTTGGAAAATGTGTCCCAAAAAGCCAATCATCAAGCTGTTGACGGTTGAGCAACCAAGTATTGTAATTGATTTGTTAATAAATAAAATATATTTGGCATCTTCATCATAAGCTTTCATCTTCTAATGAACTCCGTTGTTATGATGAAGTCCTTAGGACTATTTAAGATCGATAAAGAGAGGATTTATCGATTAGTCCTTAAAACTGTTCACGACCAAATGATAAGCTGTTAATAAGGACGACAGCTTCTATCGAGCATAGGTCGCTGTAGGCCATATGGGTTGGTTGTCCTCTTAACCAAGGAGTGTGGAGATACTAGTATGGCATACAGGTGAGATGTAAGGGTACATCGTCATTGAACGTGACCAACTCCAGAGTATTCTGCTGTCGAGAATGTCTCTGATGGGATATAGGTATAAGTGTCCCTTAGACTTGAGATCGCCTCAGTGACTTGCAAGCAACTCACTGTGCTTTGGTACTGGACTAACTGAATTTCTAATTCAGGGACGGAAGGCTTCTGGGCACAGTCAAGTACTTGCGAAGTCAGAGTGTGATCGAGAAGGGATTGACCACTCCAAGAGTTGGAGAAGAATGAGTCGCTGTATTTCAATTTAGCAAAACCTTGGCCAGGATAATCCATCAGATGGATTTGATATTTTGAAATACAATGTGGACAACCTGATCAGAGTTGACAGTTGAGCTCTGGGGTGTCCTATGATCATTTTGGTCAAGGGGATGAATTATATGAAAACTATATCCTCATGGGTTCTAAGGATGTTGTTCTACACATTCGACCTATCCGGACGTCGGGTACCATTGCTAGATGGTCACTTCGATTGGTATAAGAATTTATTTCTATGCTACCGGCTTAGGTTCGGACCTATGAGGTCACACACATTAGAGTTCATGATTCGATTGGATGGTTGATCAACGATTAAGAATCATTATAGGGTTAAATAATCAATACGATTGACATTTAACCCAGTGCAAGTGTTGCAGGAGGATCGATTAGCAATTTGATTGCTAATTGACTTAATTTGATTAAGCCAATGGGCTGAGATTAAGTCTAATTAAATATGATTTAATTAGATTTGATTTGGGCTTGATTGGATCAAGTCCAATTGGTTTATTGGATAAGCCAAGTGCAAGGAAAGACTAGTCCTAGTTCAACTAGGACTTGGGTCAATCTAATTTCTAATTTGATTAGAAAATTAAATCAGATTTAAATCTAATTTAATCTGATTAAATTAGGTTCTTAATTAGGTTAAGACCTATTTTAATTGGGTTGATCTAATTTTGATTTGATTTAGTTTGGGAAACCAAATTAAAACAAGTTATGAGACAGAATCCTAGTAGGACTAGGATTCCACCTTGCGCCACATAAACCTTCTCCACGCCCTCTCTCTTATTCAACGCCAATCTCCACTTATTTTGTGTGACAAAAGCCCTCTCCCAGATCTCTCCCACGTTCACAAAAGGTCTCCTCTCTTCTTTCTTACATGGAAGGTGATTTGGATCAAATCTAAAAGGAATAAGTTTGGATTTTGAATTCTATGAGATAGAGTTTTAGAAATCCAAAACTCTTTCAATTTTGCACCGAATTTATCCAAATTTGTTTTGGAATTTTTGTGGATTTTAGGGTTTACATTGTGCACCCTTTTCTGTTGATCCATCCACGAAAATATGAAGGAGGTGCTCAAGAGTTGGGCATCCCTTTACTTGCCATGTTTGGATAAGCCTTGACTAGGTGTTTGACCTAGACAAGGACTCTATCATATCTCTTTATATAAGACGAGTTTCTTTGTGAAATTTTAAGGGGAGATAGTTTTTTGAGAGGCCTTTCTTTCATCCAAAAATTTTCATATCTTTCCTCCTTCCATCTTGAGTTTCCTGAGAGTGTCTCAGATCTGAAACTCTTCCTTCTACTTTCCATCTTTGGAAGAGTCCAAATCAAGAAGAAGGAGGCACCTGATCAACCATCAAAGAAGGATCAGCGCAGTACTAGCATACTGTGCTGATTTCCTGAAGCAGGACTTCTGATCGAGATTCGTGGGCTCGTGTGGACGACTCCTAGAGGCCGGATGCGTGTGCGGCTTACAACATCATCCTTAAGCCCGGATCAGCGAGGTTAGAGCGTCTAACTTGCAAGGTAATAGATCTGATCTATTATTTAATACATACATTAGATGTAGCTAGTATAGAAACATGTTGATATGATCAACATGTAGTTCATACTATATTTATATATATTTTAATTTTTGATTTAATGCTATGTAATAATCATGTAATAGGATCTTAGATCTAGAGATTTTCTGATCTTAGAAAATAAATTTTGATTTATTTTAGTCTTCCGCTGTATGATCTTGAAAAAGTTTCAAGATCTAACCCTGAAACCCTAGATCTGGTTCCTTCAACTGGTATCAGAGCCTAGGTTCTTTATTACATGATTATTTATACATGCTTAGATTATTTTTTAGATTAGATCTAATTTATAATCTGATTATTAAATCTAAAATTAAAATTTTAGATCAATCACAAACTGCAAGGTTGTCCTACTGTAAGGTTTACCCCTTACAGTGCAAAGGTTGTCCTAGTTTGTGTAGATCTATCTTTAATCATAAATTTGTTAGATATGATCTAGATTAAATTTATGATTTATAAGATTTAAAAGATGTTTAAATATGAAATAAAATCTCTTTGTTAATAATTTTTATGCAAAGAAATTATTTAAAGTTGAAATTGTTTCAATTACATGAACCTGTTTAGATTAGATCTAAAGTAGTTTCATGTTTATTTCACTTGCATCTTGATTATGAATCAAACATGCAATATGATTGGTAGAATCATATTGTAAAATTATTTTACAAATATGAAAATTATTTTTTGCAAAGTCGAACCCAACCCTCAGCCCAAAACTTAATTAAGAATTAAGAAGTTGTTTGATTAGGTTCTAGGATTGTGAATTGAAGAACCTAAGACACAAATCATAACACATTGGGTTAATGGGTTAGTGGAAATTAGGTCCATTAAATGGGTTAGACCTATGGTTAGATTAAAGATGGACTTAATTAGAGAATTGACTAAATCTAATCAATTGTTGTCTTAGATTAGGTCAAGGATTCTCTAGATCAATTACAATAGTTGTAGTTGGTCAAGTCTATGTCTTTAACGAGAACCAAATGGACTTGATTCTTGGCTAAGCGGTCTAGCACGAACTGTTAGGTTGATCTAATCGAAACTAATTAAACCAGTTGGTGTCTAAGGTAAATCAAACCGGTGGTTTTTAATTGGAAGCCCGCTTACCTGGCCATTTCTGATGGTGTCTAAGGTAAGCTTTGGCAGACCCTCCCACTGATCGAACTTACCTGGCCTCTTGGTGAAATTATGTTTTGATCGGATAACTTGACTATTCGAGCTGACCCATGTCAGCTAGGTAAATCAGTGTGACTGATTTAGGTGCTCCTAGACCAGCCCTGGTCTCCCTTAAGCTGACTTGGTGAAGCCAGTGGGAGGATCATGATAAGTTGGTTCATCGGACCTCATCCTCTATATTATTTAAATCCTCTAAAATTATTAGGTCCTTAAAATGATAAAGTTATGGAGATAACTGAGTCATAGCCTCCCATTAAGGTGTTTGATAATGAGTCCATGAACTCAATAATCATTGCAGACCCAAAGGCCTGGTGCTTGTTGACTAATGGAATTATCACTCATCATATGACGACTTGAAAGTATCTCTCTAATGGTGGTTAGGTGAGCCAACCAAAGTTGGGCTTAATCATTCGTTGGTTAGATATACCAAGTATGATCATGTTAATGGTTGGACCTAGCTGGATCCTTACAGTGGAGGCCAAAGCCTACTGATTAGGTTTCTGGGGCAAAATTAAAATTACTAGAAATTATTTAGAGAAATAATTGGTTATGAACCTACCCTTAGATGTACATGGGTTGGCCAACCAAAGTTGAGCTTGTGTGCAGTCTAAGTGGATTCTAGTATCCGCTAAGGAATTAGTGTAATTCCTCGAGTTGGAAGTAGAGGCTACCAATTCGAATAAAATAGTGGGAGAAACCTTTTGATTAAAGTCCAAATCTTTAGGTTTAATGAATCAATTACTAATTAGGTTATGGTTCTCCTTTATGCAAATATGGCCACTTCCCTATCACTCCGATCATTGTTGGACAATGATAAGTTGGTGGGACCCAACTTCGATAGCTGGTATCGAAAGTTGAAGATAGTCCTGGAGCATGAACGGATCCTATATGTGATATTAGATCCTGCACCTGAGGAGCCAGCTGTCAATGCATGTGGAACAGTCAGAGACACTTACCAGAAGTGGCTCAGTGACCGGACCACGATGTGCTGTATCATGCTAGCTGCTATCATGAGCGATGAGTTCAGTTGCAGATTCGAGACGGCTCAGCCAAAGGACAAGCTTCAAATGTTGGAGGATGCCTTTGGCACACCCGATGACGTGGAGAGGCACAAGACTAGTTGTGCCATCTTCAACGCCAAAATGCGGGATGGTGCCTCTATCACTGATCATGTATTGTACATGATCGAGCTGATTGAATGATTGAGCAAGCTCGACTTTTCCTTGCATGAGCAGCTTGGGAAAGATGCAATACTGAACTCGCTGCCCAAGTCTTGTCTCCCATTCCTCACTCATTATAGAATGACAAAGCCTGAAGTAAACTACCATGGGTTAATGGGGTTGCTTCAGAACTTTGAGAAGGATCACCAACTTCACAAGGAGTCGGTGAATTTAGTGGGAGGTTCATCTTCTGGTTCTCGACCTTTTAAGAAAGGGAAGAAGAACAAAAAGAAGAAAGTGAAGAAGGTGCAAGTTCAGACTGGGACATCTGTGCAGAGCCAGACCAAAAAGATCAAGCCTGATAAGAGTCTATTCTACTGGCAAGCACCCTAGATTAGATAGTGTGTCAAATATCTACTTATGGCATTGGAGGCTAGGTCATATAAATAAGAACAGAATAAACAGGTTGACTCAAGAGGGAATCCTCAAAGTCAGTGATTGTGAATCACTTCCAACCTGTGAGTTCTGTCTTCTTGGTAAAATGACCAAGTCACCTTTTACTGAAAAAGGTGAGAGAGCTACTGAGCTCTTGGGCCTAGTACATACTGATGTATGTGGGCCCATGAGCACCAGTGCTAGAGGTGGATATTTCTACTTCATAGCTTTCACGGATGACCTATACCTATATGGATATGTCTATCTGATGAAACATAAGTCGGATTCATTTGAAATGTTCAAACGATTTTGAAGTGAAGTAGAAAAATAAACTGGGAAGAGTATTAAAACTCTTCGATCTGATCGAGGAGGAGAATACCTTTCTAGTGAGTTTCTCACATATCTAGGAGAGAATGGGATTCTCTCTCAATGGACTCCTCCAGGAACACCACAGCATAATGGTGTGTTTGAAAGGAGGAATCGGATTTTGTTAGACATGGTCCGATCCATGATGGGTTTTTTGCTAGCTTGCTGATATCCTTCTGGGGATATGCACTCGAATCGGCCTGTTATCTGTTAAATAGGATTTCAAGTAAGTCTGTAATTAAGACTCCATATGAGATATGGATAGGGCGTAAGCCAGTACTTTCACACCTTAGGGTCTGGGGGTGCCCGGCCTATGTAAACGATTAGTCACAGACAAACTTGGACCTAGGTCTGACAAATGCTCATTCATAGGGTACCCCAAAGAGACAAAAGGATATTTTTTCTACCATGCTGATGAACAAAAGGTGTTCGTCAGCCTTAAGGCAATCTTTTTAGAAAAGGAGTTCCTTGGTGAAGGAACCGTTGCCTCTAAGGTTGAACTTGATGAAGTTCAACAAGTAGAAGGACCGACACCAATAGCTGAACCTGAGTCGGATATGATTAGATCAGATCCAGAGCCCAATATACCTGTACCATTAAGGCGATCCGGTAGAGTACCGCATCAGCCGGACAGATACTACGGTTTCTTGATCCGGGACAATGATCCCATTGAACTTGATGAGAATAATGAGAATCTGATCACCTATATGGATGCTATGCAGAGACCTGATTTCGAGAAATGGCTTGAAGCCATGAAATTCAAAATGGAGTCCATGAAGGTCAACGATGTATGGACATTGGTTGACCCACCTGAAGGGGTTAAACCCATTGGGTGTAAATGGGTCTTCAAAAGGAAGAGGGGCTCAGACGGAAAGGTGGAGACCTATAAAGCCCGTCTGGTTGCCAAGGGGTATCGTCAACGTTATGGTATTGACTATGACGAGACATTTTCTCCTGTGGCAATGCTCAAATCTATTCGGATAATGCTTGCAATAGCTGCCCATCTAGATTATGAGATCTGGCAGATGGATGTAAAGACAGCTTTTCTTAATGGAGAGCTGACCGAAGAGGTGTATATGATACAACCTGAGGGATTTACATCCACAGATGAGTCCAAGGTGTGCAAGCTTCAGAGATCCATTTATGGATTGAAGCAAGCTTCTCGGAGTTGGAACATGCATTTTGATAAGGTGATCAAAACGTATGGCTTCATTAAGAATGGAGAAGAGCCCTGCATCTATAAATGGGCAAATGGTCCAGTTGTGGTATTCCTTATCTTGTACGTGGATGACATTCTCTTAATCGGGAATGACATCCCCGCACTACAGGGAATAAAAGTTTGGTTGTCATCACAGTTCTCCATGAAGGACTTGGGTGAAGCATCCTACATCCTAGGGATGAAGATCTATAGGGATAGATCTAAAAGGATGCTTGGGTTATCCCAGTCCATGTACATAGATACTGTGCTGAAGAGGTTCAGCATGGAAGAATTCCAAGAAGGGCTATCTACCGATAGGCCAAAAAACTTCTCTCTCTAAGAAGGATTGTCCGACAACTCCTGAAGAGAGAGAGCGTATGAGTAGAGTCCCATATGCTTCAGCCGTGGGATCTATCATGTACGCCATGACATGTACAAGACCAGATGTGGCATACTCACTAGGAGTAGTGAGTAGATACCAATCTGATCCTGGAGAAAACCACTGGAAAGTGGTTAAAGCCATCCTTAAGTATTTGAGAAATACTAAGGACCAATAGTTGGTTTATGGTGAGTCAGATCTGAAACTTGTGGGGTTCACAGACTCCAGCTTCCAATCTGACCATGATGACAGCAGGAGCGTGTCGAGTTATATCTTTACTTTGAATAGTGGAGCCATCTGCTGGAAGAGTTCTAAACAGCATACTGTGGCAAACTCTGTTTGTGAAGCGGAGTATATCGCAGCATCAGATGCTGCGAAGGAAGCTGTGTGGCTGAGAAAATTCATCAACGAGCTCGGAGTAGCACCCTCCCTCGATGGTCCAGTCTTGCTCTACTGCGACAGCACTGGTGCCATAGCTCAGGTGAAGAAATCCAAAGCACATCAGCGGACGAAGCACATCTTGCACCGCTTTCACCTGGTCTGGGAGATCGTGGATCGAGGTGATGTCGATCTTCAGAAGATCGACGGAAAGGAGAACCTAGCCGACCCCTTCACTAAAGCCCTGGCAATAAAGGAGTTCGACAACCACAAGTCGAAGATGGGTATTACATACTGTGCCGAGTGGCTTTAGGACAAGTGGGAGTTGTTGGGAAATGTGTCCCAAAAAGCCAATCGTCAAGCTGTTGACGGTTGAGCAACCAAGTATTATAATTGATTTGTTAATAAATAAAATATATTTGGCATCTTCATCATAAGCTTTCATCTTCTAATGAACTCCGTTGTTATGATGAAGTCCTTAGGACTATTTAAGATCGATAAAGAGAGGATTTATCGATTAGTCCTTAAAACTGTTCACGACCAAATGATAAGCTGTTAATAAGGACGACAGCTTCTATCGAGCATAGGTCGCTGTAGGCCATATGGGTTGGTTGTCCTCTTAACCAAGGAGTGTGGAGACACTAGTATGGCATACAGGTGAGATGTAAGGGTACATCATCATTGAACGTGACCAACTCCAGAGTATTCTGCTGTCGAGAATATCTCTGATGGGATATAGGTATAAGTGTCCCTTAGACTTGAGATCGCCTCAGTGACTTGCAAGCAACTCACTGTGCTTTGATACTGGACTAACTGAATTTCTAATTCAGGGACGGAAGGCTTCTGGGCACAGTCAAGTACTTGCGAAGTCAGAGTGTGATCGAGATGGGATTGACCACTCCAAGAGTTGGAGAAGAATGAGTCGTTGTATTTCAATTTAGCAAAACCTTGACCAGGGTAATCCATCAGATGGATTTGATATTTTGAAATACAATGTGGACAACCTGATCAGAGTTGACAGTTGAGCTCTGGGGTGTCCTATGATCATTTTGGTCAAGGGGATGAATTATATGAAAACTATATCCGCATGGGTTCTAAGGATGTTGTTCTACACATTCGACCTATCCGGACGTAGGGTTCCACCGCATAGCCATGAATTAAGTCCATCTTGGTCTAGTTAAAGACATGGACCCATTCAACTACAACTATTGGAGTTGAGTCTAGAGTGTCCTTGACCTAATCTAATTCAACTTTTGATTAGAGTTGATCAATTACTCTAATTTAGTCCATTTCTTTAAGCTAACCTTAGGTCTAACCCAATTATAGACCTAATCCATCTAACCTATTGACCCACAAGTTTATGTAATTATTTTAGATCTTAATTCATAATTCTAGACCAACTAAACAACACTTAATTCTTTTAATTAAGTATTTGGGCTGATGGGTCAGGGTTTGGTATTTCGAAAATAATTTTTAAATTTGAAAGGTTTTATTTTCTGTTCATCAAATATGTTGACTTATTTCACAAACAGATCAGCACATTTCATAAATAGCAATCCTATTGCTAATTACATAATAGAAAATAACTCAATCAAAATAAATCATGAATATTCTTTTAGATCTAATCTAACACATTCATGATAAATTTTATAATTGAATCTTTACAATTAAATTCTTTTACTGCTTCATCTGCATGGGATATAATTACAACGGCACCCCTACCGTCATAGGAGAACCCCATCGAATGGGAGGAGAGGACCTTTAAATCCTATTTTTCTCCTATGACCGGACGACCATGACAACCAACCTAACTAGACTACTTGCTACTTGGATCAAGTATATCTAAAGATACCAATTTCAAAATTTAAATTTCAAATTTTAAATTTTAAATTTTAAAATTTGAATTTCAAATTTCAAACAAATTTCAAATTTCAAATTTTAAATTTTTGAATTTCAAATTTTGAATTTTAAATTTTGAATTTTAAATTTGAAATTTCAAACAAATTTTAAATTTCAAATTTCAAATTTTAAATTTTTGAATTTTGAATTTTAAATTTTAAAATTTAAAATTTAAAATTTAAATTTCAAATTTTGAATTTTGAATTTCGAACAACTTTCAAAATTCAAATTTTAAATTTTAAATTTCAAATTTTAAATTTAAACTTTTAGATTACAACTTAATCTACGTATGCAAATATATATATCATATTTTAGAACCCGCTCTGATACCATTTGAAGTGAATTTTAGTGTAGGGGTAAAACGGTAATTTTAAAACTTTTTCAAAATCACTATTTTACAGTAAAAATTATTAATTAATCTAATTAATATATATATATAAATCTTACACATGGATCTAAATATGATATATACATAGCATGCATTTAAATTTGAAATTCAAACTTCTATAGTAAATATTTTACTGTTATGTGTTCAGAACACATTACCTTTGTGCGGGTAGTCGATTACCGCAATCTGAACATCATCGAGAGGGTTTGATCATCGTAATACAGCTACACAGTATGTCTGGCCTCTGTGGATCATCCACACGAAGCTCCCGATCTGATCAGCTCCTCACGAATGCTAGTTCGTGGCTGAACCCTTTTGATGGCCGATATTGATCGAACTCCTTCGATCTTGATCTGCCGACTTCTTGGATACTCTGGATCGTCAGCAGATATACTTGAGAGGTTGATGATACTCTTCCTAAAATTTGATCGGCTCACGATACTCATAGCTCATTTTCTCACTTTTCGAACCCTAGGTAGAAACCCTAGGGTACTCAAGAAAAGCCTGCGCCCACTACTCTCTTCTTTTCTTTTCTTTTCTCACGCAGGAAAGCTCTCTCATGCCACCCTTCTCTCTTAGATGTTCTGTGCACACGTCCTATCTTATCTTCTTTTTAAAATGATGCAAGACCGTGTCTTTCCAGCATTTTCTCCGCGTGAGAGGATAAAGATAAGTGGTTGCTAATTTGAATTCAAATCGAATTTGAATTCAAATACCAACCAACTCATTCTTATCCACTCTACGCATGAGAAGAGAGGGGCATGGGCATCTTTGTGCGTGGAGACTTTACACAAGAAATCTTTTCTCGTGTGGAAGAAGGGGCGCACAAAATAAAGGGTGGGCGCAGAGATTTGTTATCCATTCAAATTCAAACATCTTTTGAATTTGAATAGCCAACCAATCTCATCTTTATCCATTCAAAATTATGGGAAATTCAGTGCAAGGATAAAATGATAATTTTAAAATTTTTTAAAATTATTATTTTACAGCAAAAATTATTAATTAATCTAATTAATTAATAAGAATTTACCCTATACTAGGATCTAAATATGATATATAGCATGCATACTTTTAAATTTGAAATTCAAATTTGAATAGTAAACACTTTACTGTAATGTGTTCAGAACACAATACCTTGGTGCAGGTAGTAGATCACCACAATCTGATCATCGTCGGGAGAGTCTGATCATCGTGATGTACCCACACAGTATGTCTGACCTCTGTGGATCATCCACACGAAGCTTCCGGTCTGATCGACTCCTCACGAGTGCTAGCTCATTGTAGAGCCCTTTCGACGGTCGATGCTGATCGAACTGCTTCGATCGATGTCTGTCGATTCTTTGGATGCTATGGATCATCAGCAGATGTGCTTGAGAGGATGTTGAAGATCTTCTTAAAATTTGATGGGCTCACGACACTCGTAGCTCACCTTCTCACTTCCCGAACTCCAGGCTGAAAACCTGAAGAACTCACTGAAACCCTGCACACACTTTTTTTTTCTTTTCTTTCTTTTTCTCTCGGAAGGATATAGACCTTCACCTTGCACACAAAGATTTCTCATGTCTAGATTTTCTTCAAAAATTTTTCTTGCACACGCCCCACTCTTCTCCTCCTTTTAAAACAATGTCAAACGTCTTATCCACGTGAGAGGATAAATATGAGTAATTGTACATTTGAATTCAAATCAAATTTTGAATTCAAATAAAAATTAATTTATTCCTATCCACTAAGGGCATAAGAAGAGGAGGGCGTGGCTTAATTTGTACATGAGTAATTTCATGAGAAATATTTTCTCGTGTAATAAATGGGGCGTTAAAAGAGGATAAGGTCAAGGCGCTAAGATTGGTTGCTCATTCAAATTCAAACTTTATTTTAAATTTGAAAGGCTAACCAATCATCCTTATCCACTCATTTGGTGCATTAAGTAGGGCATGAGGAGGCTTTGCGTGAGAAAAAATTCATGAGAACTTCCTTCTCGTGAATTCAAATGGAAGCAGGGGAAGTGAGGTGGCGCAGGGAGAATGGGTCAAGGTGGTTTTATTATTTAAACCAACCTAATTGAACCAAATAAGTTAGGCCCAATTAGACTAATTTAAATATAACTAAATTAGACTTAATTAGACTCAATAAAATTCTAATCAAATCAGGAATTGATTAAGCCCAATCCCTGATCAAATCAGGGACCAAACCATCTCGACGATTAGGTCAACTCTTAACCTAATCAGGTCAAACCCAACTGAATCCAATTCAATTGGACTTGATCCAAAAATAATTACTCAATCAAATTGAGTTAATTAGAGATCAAATCACTAATTAAACCTCTCATAAATATTGAGTTCAAATCCGATGGGTAATTGGGCATCAGAATTCATCGATATGTAACCCTGATCGAAGAGTCCCAAACCAGTGGGACTCTTGACCCCGGTATCCAAAATATGTGGACTCATGATCAGAGAATCCTGATTCTCGATCACAGAGTCTCAGACACGT
>NC_025995.2:69434638-69444638 GCF_000442705.2 Elaeis guineensis | reverse complement strand
ATCAGAAGTGGTTCAACGATCGCACCACCATTCGGTGCATTATGCTGGCAGCAATGAATGATGAGTTCAGCCACAGGTTCAAGAACGTCCAGCCACAGGAGATGCTTCAAATATTGAACGACTCTTTTGGCATGCCTGACGACGTTGAAAGGCACAAAACTAGTTATGCCATTTTCAATGCTCGGATGAGGGATGGAGCCTCAGTCACTGATCATGTACTGTACATGATCGAAATGATTGAGCACCTAAGTAAATTGAGTTTTTCCCTGCACCAGCAGCTCGGTAAGGATGCGATCCTTAATTCTCTGTCCAAGTCCTTCCTTCCCTTCCTTACTAATTTTCGAATGACAAAGTCTGTAGTGAACTACCATGGCTTGTTGGGGTTGCTGCAGAACTTTGAGAAGGATCACCAGCTCCATAAGGAGTCGGTGAATATTGTGGGAGGGTCCTCTTCTGGTCGTCGACCTTTTAAGAAAGGGAAGAAGAACAAGAAGAAGAAGAATAAGAAGGTGCAGCCGCATGCTGGGATGTCTGCACAGGGTCAGACCAAGAAGTGCAAGCCCGACCAGAGCCAGACGGAGTGCTTCTTTTGCAGGAAGCAGGGGCACTGGAAGAGGAACTGTCCTCTATACATTGCCTCACTGGACCCGAACAGGCCGAAGAAGAAGCAAGGTACTTATATGATAACACCTTGCAACTTTTCCTTTTGTGATACTATTGCCTGGGTATTGGATACCGGAAGCCCTTATCATATTTGCAATTCGATGCAGGGTCTGCAGGTCAGTAGGAGATTTGATGAAGGTGAGAGGTTCCTGAATGTTGGAGATGGAAGCAAAGTTCCAGTTCTAGCATTAGGAATCATGAACCTTATAATCAATTCTCGAAGTGTAATTCTGAGTGAATGTCACTATTATCCAAGCTTTTCATTAAATATTATTTTTGTAGGCCTTTTGGCCATGAACGGTTATCAATTTTTAATAAAAAAAATATTTACAATATCATTTTGAATGGTGTTATAATGTTTGTTGGACAACTTAATAATAGAATTTACTTTCTATCACAACCCGTTAATGTGGTTCAAACCTCTGGTAAACATTCTAGAATAGATAATATGTCAGAAGTCTACCTTTGGTATTGTAGGCTAGGTCATATCAATAAGAACAGGATAAACAGATTGGCTCAAGAAGGAATTCTTGAAGCAGGTGATTGTGAATCATTTCCAACCTATGAGTCCTGTCTTCTTGGTAAAATGACCAAGTCATCTTTTACTGAAAAAGGTGAGCGAGCCAGTGAACTCTTGGGTCTGGTATATTCTGATGTATGTGGATCCATGAGCTCAAGTGCAAGAGGTGGATATTTCTACTTCATAACCTTCACAAACAACCTATCAAGGTATGGGTATGTCTATTTAATGAAGCATAAGTCGGAGTCGTTTGAAATGTTCAAACTATTCCAAAATGAGGTAGAAAAATAAATTGGAAAGTGTATTAAAACTCTTCGATCTGATCGAGGAGGTGAATACCTTTTCAATGATTTTTTGACATATCTTGGGGAGAATGGGATTCTCTCTCAGCGGACACCTCCTGGAACACCACAGCATAATGGTGTGTCTGAAAGGAGGAATCGGACTTTGTTGGACATGGTTCGATCCATGATGGGGTTTGCTGGTCTGTCGATCTACCTTTGGAGATATATGCTCGAATCGGCTTGTTACCTTCTAAATAGAGTTCCGAGTAAGTCTATAACCAAAATACCATATGAGATATGGATAGGACGTAAGCCAGTACTCTCGCACCTTAGGGTTTGGGGGTGTCCGACTTATGTTAAACATTTAATTACAAACAAGCTAGGACCTAGGTCTGACAAGTGTAATTTTATAGGATACCCAAAAGAGACCAAAGGATATTATTTCTACCTAGCTGATGAGCAAAAGGTATTTGTCAGCCTTAAGGCAATCTTTTTGAAAAAGGAGTTCCTTGATGAAGGGACTGTTGCCTCTAAGGTCGAACTTGATGAAGTTCGATAGGTGAAAAAATCGACACAAGTTGCTGAACCTGAATCGGATTTGATTAGATCAGATCCGGAGCCCATTGTTCAAGCACCCTTAAGGCGACCTGGTATAGTACCACATCAACCGGACATATACTATGGTTTCTTGGTCCGAGACGATGATCCTATCGAACTTGATGAAAATGATGAGGATCCGATCACCTACATGGATGCAATGCAGAGACCCGACTCTGAGAAATGGCTAGAGGCCATGAAATCCGAAATGGAGTCCATGAAGGTCAACGATGTGTGGACATTGGTTGACCCACCCGAAGGAGTAAAACCCATAGGATGTAAGTGGGTCTTCAAGAGGAAGAGGGGCACAGACGAAAAGGTGAAAACCTATAAAGCCCGTCTGGTTGCCAAGGGATATCGTCAACGTTATGGTATAGACTATGATGAGATATTTTCTCCTGTGGCAATGCTCAAATCCATTTGGATTATGCTTGCGATAGCTGCCCATCTGGACTATGAAATCTGGCAGATGGATGTGAAGACAGCTTTCCTAAATGGAGAGCTGGATGAAGAGGTGTATATGATACAACCTGAAGGATTCACATCCACTGATGAGTCTAAGGTGTGCAGACTACAGAGGTCCATTTATGGACTTAAGCAGGCATCCCGGAGTTGGAATATATGTTTTGATAGGACGATCAAGACGTATGGCTTCGTTAAGAACAGAGAAGAGCCCTACATTTATAAGTGAGCTAATGGTCCAGTAGTGGTATTTCTTGTATTGTATGTGGATGATATTCCCTTAATCAGGAATGATGTCCCCGCATTACAGGGAATAAAGATTTGGCTGTCGTCACAATTCACCATGAAGGATCTGGGAGAAGCTTCCTACATCCTAGGGATGAGGATCTATAGGGATAGATCTAAAAGGTTGCTTGGTTTATCCCAGTCTACGTACATAGATATTATGCTGAAGAGGTTCAGTATGGAAAATTCCAAGAAAGGCTATCTACCGATAGGCCATGGAATTTCTCTCTCGAAGAGGGATTGTCCGACAACACCTCAAGAGAGAGAGCGTATGGATAGGATTTCATATGCTTCGATAGTAGGATCTATCATGTATGCCATGACATGTACACGACCAGATGTGGTATACTCACTAGGGGTAGTGAGTAGATACCAATCTGATCCAGGGAAGAATCACTGGAAGGTTGTTAAAACCATCCTGAAGTATTTAAGAAATACTAAGGACCAGTGGCTTGTTTATGGTGAATCGGACTTGAGACTTATAGGGTTTACAGACTTTAAATTTCAGTCTGATCACGATGACGGCAAAAGTATGTCGAAATTTATTTTTACCCTTAATGGTGGGGCTATCTGCTGGAAGAGTTCCAAGCAACACACAGTGGCTGATTCAGTTTGTGAGGCGGAGTATGTCGCTGCATCAGATGCTGTTAAAGAAGCGGTGTGGCTTAGAAAATTCATCACCGAGCTCGGAGTAGCACCCTCCTTTGTTGGTCCAGTTCTGCTCTACTGTGACAGGTTTGGAGCCATTGCTCAGGTGAAGGAACCCAAGGCACACCAGCAGACGAAGCATATTCTGCACCGCTACCATCTCATCCGAAAAATTATGGATCGAGGTGACGTCGACCTTCAGAAGATCGATGGAAAGGAGAACCTGGCCGACCCATTCACTAAAGCCATTGCGGTGAAGGAGTTCGATGACTACAAGTTGAAGATGGGTATTAGATACTGCACCGATTGGCTTTAGGCCAAGTGGGAGATTGTTGGAAATAGTATCCCAAAGTTAATTGTCAGCCTGTTAACGGTTGTGCTCATTTTTGTATATGTACATGAATTATGAATTAATAAAAATTATTTTGATATTTTTTCATCACAAAATATTTCATCTTCTAGTGAACTCCTATGCTGTGGTGAAGTCCTTAGGACTATTTAGACTCGACAAAGGAGGATTTATCGTTTAGTCCTTAAATCTGTTCGCGATCAAATGATATGTTGTTACCAAGGACGACAACGTTTATCAAGTATAGGTTGTTGTGTGCCATATAGATTGGTTATCCTCTTAATCAATGAGTGTGGAGACACTGGTATGGCATACAGGTGAGATGTAAGGGTACATCTGTACTGAACGTGACCGACTCTGGAGCTATTTCTACTGTCAAGATTTGCTCCGATGGAATATGGGTATAAATGTCCCTCCGACCTGAGACCGCCATGGTGACTTGCAAGGAACTCACTGCACTTAGGCACTGGACTACCTGAATTTCTAATTTAGTGACGGAAGGCTGCTGGGTGTAGTCAAGTACTTGACTTGTTGGTGCATGTGTCAAGATGAGATTGACCACTCCAGTTTAGGAGCTGTGTACAGTCGTGTTTCAATTTAGCAAAACCTTGGCCAGGGTAGTCCTTGTGAGGAGTCACAGGACTATTTTGAGTTGAGCACGATTCGGATGATCTAATCAGGATTGACAGTTTAACCCTGAGTCGTCCTAAATACAGAGGTCAAAAAGATGAATTATACAGTAACCATATTCACGTAGGTTCTGAGTATTGCGATTGTGACTATTCGACCTATCCAATCATCGGATACCATTGCTAGATGGTCACTTCGATTAGTACAGGAATTGATTCCTGTGCTACCGGCTTAGGTTCGAACCTGCGGGGTCACACACATTAGAGGTTCCTATCTGATCTGATGGCTGATGAAGAGTTCTAATGCTCATGGACTATGATTCCTATGTGTCTGAGACTCTGTGATCGAGAATCAGGATTCTCTGATCACGAGTCCCACATATTTTGGATACCGGGGTCAAGAGTCCCACTGGTTTGGGACTCTTCGATCAGGGTTACATATCGATGAATTCTGATGCCCGATTACCCATCAGATTTGAACTCAATATTTATGAGAGGTTTAATTAGTGATTTGATCTCTAATTAACTCAATTTAATTGAGTAATTATTTTTGGATCAAGTCCAATTGAATTGGATTCAGTTGGGTTTGACCCGATTAGGTTAAGAGTTGACCTAATCGTCGAGATGGTTTGGTCCCTGATTTGATCAGGGGTTGGGCTTAATCAATTTCTAATTTGATTAAGATTTTATTGAGCCTAATTAAGCCTAATTTAGTTGCATTTAAATTAGTCTAATTGGGCCTAACTTATTTGGTTCAATTAGGTTGGTTTAAATAATAAAACCACCTTGACCCATTCTCCCTGCGCCACCTCACTTCCACTGTGCCCATTTGAATTCACGAGAAGGAAGTTCTCATGAATTTTTTCTCACACAAAGCCCTCCTCATGCCCTACTTAATGCACCAAATGAGTGGATAAGGATGATTGGTTGGCCTTTCAAATTTCAAATAAAGTTTGAATTTGAATGAGCAACCAATCTTAGCGCCTTGACCTTATCCTCTTTTAACGCCCCATTTATTACACGAGAAAATATTTCTCATAAAATTACTCATGCACAAATTAAGCCACGCCCTCCTCTTCTCATGCCCTTAGTGGATAGGAATAAATTAATTTTCATTTGAATTCAAAATTTGATTTGAATTCAAATGTGCAATTACTCATCTTTATCCTCTCACGTGGATAAGATGTTTGACATTGTTTTAAAAGGAGGAGAACAGTGGGGCATGTGCAAGAAAAATTTTTGAAGAAAATCTGGATGTGAGAAATCCTTGTGTGCAAGGTGAAGGTCTATATCCTTCCGAGAGAAAAAGAAAGAAAAGAAAAAAAAAGTGTGTGCAGGGTTTCAGTGAGTTCTTCAGGTTTTCAGCCTGGAGTTCGGGAAGTGAGAAGGTGAGCTACGAGTGTCGTGAGCCCACCAAATTTTAAGAAGATCTTCAACATCCTCTCAAGCACATCTGCTGATGATCCAAAGCATCCAAAGAATCGACAGACATCGATCGAAGCAGTTCGATCAGCATCGGTCGTCAAAAGGGCTCTACAATGAGCTAGCACTCGTGAGGAGTCGATCAGACCGGGAGCTTCATGTGGATGATCCATAGAGATCAGACATACTGTGTGGGTACATCACGATGATCAGACTCTCCCGATGATGATCAGATTACGGTGATCTACTACCTGCACAAAGGTATTGTGTTCTGAACACATTACAGTAAAGTGTTTACTATTCAAATTTGAATTTCAAATTTAAAAGTATGCATACTATATATCATATTTAGATCCTAGTATAGGATAAATTCTTATTAATTAATTAGATTAATTAATAATTTTTACTGTAAAATAGTGATTTTAAAAAAATTTTAAAATTATCATTTTATCCTTGCACTGAATTTTCTATAATTTTGAATGGATAAAGATGAGATTGGTTGGCCATTCAAATTCAAAAGATGTTTGAATTTGAATGGATAACAAATCTCTGCGCCCACCCTTTATTTTGTGTGCCCCTTCTTCCATACGAGAAAAGATTTCTTGTGTAAAGTCTCCACGCACAAAGATTCCCACGCTCCTCTCTTCTCATGCGTAGAGTGGATAAGAATGAGTTGGTTGGTATTTGAATTCAAATTCGATTTGAATTCAAATTAGCAACCACTTATCTTTATCCTCTCACGCGGAGAAAATGCTGCAAAGACACGGTCTTGCATCATTTTAAAAAGAAGATAAGATAGGACGTGTGCACAGAACATCTGAGAGAGAAGGGTGGCATGAGAGAGCTTTCCTGCGTGAGAAAAGAAAAGAAAAGAAGAGAAAGAAGAGAGTAGTGGGCGCAGGCTTTTCTTGAGTACCCTAGGGTTTCTACCTAGGGTTCGGGAAGTGAGAAAGTGAGCTATGAGTGTCGTGAGCCGATCAAATTTCAGGGAGAGTATCATCAACCTCTCAAGTATATCTGCTGACGATCCAGAGTATCCGAGGAGTCGGCAGATCAAGATCGAAGGAGTTCGATCAACATCGGCCATCAAAAGGGTTCAGCCACGAACTAGCATTCGTGAGGAGCTGATCAGATCGAGAGCTTCGTGTGGATGATCCACAAAGGCCAGACATACTGTGTAGCTATGTTACGATGATCAGACCCTCTCGATGGTGTTCAGATTGTGGTAATCGACTACCCGCACAAAGGTAATGTGTTCTGAACACATAACAGTAAAATATTTACTGTAGAAGTTTGAATTTCAAATTTAAATGCATGCTATGTATATATCATATTTAGATCTTTGTATAAGATTTATATATATATATATTAATTAGATTAATTAATAATTTTTACTGTAAAATAGTGATTTTGAAAAAGTTTTAAAATTACCGTTTTACCCCTGCACTAAAATTCACTTCAAATGGTATCAGAGCGGGTTCTAAAATATGATATATATATTTGCATACGTAGATTAAGTTATAATCTAAAAGTTTAAATTTAAAATTTGAAATTTAAAATTTAAAATTTGAATTTTGAAAGTTGTTCAAAATTCAAAATTCAAAAATTTGAAATTTAAATTTAAAATTTGAATTTTAAAATTCAAAATTTAAAATTCAAAAATTTAAAATTTAAAATTTAAATTTGAAATTTAAAATTTGTTTAAAATTTCAAATTTAAAATTCAAAATTTGAAATTCAAAAATTTAAAATTTGAAATTTGAAATTTATTTGAAATTTGAAATTCAAATTTTAAAATTTAAAATTTAAAATTTGAAATTTAAATTTTGAAATTGGTATCTTTAGATATACTTGATCCAAGTAGCAAGTAGTCTAGTTAGGTTGGTTGTCATGGTCGTCCGGTCATAGGAGAAAAATAGGATTTAAAGGTCCTCTCCTCCCATTCGATGGGGTTCTCCTATGACGGTAGGGGTGCCGTTGCAATTATATCCCATGCAGATGAAGCAGTAAAAGAATTTAATTGTAAAGATTCAATTATAAAATTTATCATGAATGTGTTAGATTAGATCTAAAAGAATATTCATGATTTATTTTGATTGAGTTATTTTCTATTATGTAATTAGCAATAGGATTGCTATTTATGAAATGTGCTAATCTGTTTGTGAAATAAGTCAACATATTTGATGAACAAAAAATAAAACCTTTCAAATTTGAAAATTATTTTCGAAATACCAAACCCTGACCCATCAGCTCAAATACTTAATTAAAAGAATTAAGTGTTGTCTAGTTGGTCTAGAATTATGAATTAAGATCTAAAATAATTACATAAACTTGTGGGTCAATAGGTTAGATGGATTAGGTCTATAATTGGGTTAGACCTAAGGTTAGCTTAAAGAAATGGACTAAATTAGAGTAATTGATCAATCTAATCAAAAGTTGAATTAGATTAGGTCAAGGACACTCTGGACTCAACTCCAATAGTTGTAGTTGAATGGGTCCATGTCTTTAACTAGACCAAGATGGACTTAATTCATGGCTACGCGGTGGAACCCTATTTACTAAGTTGATCAAATTAAAACTAATGAACTGGTTGGTGTCTAAGGTAAGTTCGGCAATTTGACCAGTGGTTCTTAAGTGGGAGCTACTCGCATTGATTCGATCTCTGACGAGTTAATGTTATATCCCCACCACTGATCTCACTTATCTGGCCAACCTGGTGAGTTAGGTTTTGATTAGATCACTTGGTGATTAGGACTCACCCATGTCATTAGATAAATCAGTGTGACTGATTTAAGTGCTCCTAATGCCGGCTTTAATTAAATCCTTTTTAATCTGACTTGGTGAAGTCAGTGGGAGGATTGAAATTGGCTGGTTAATTTCTTCTCTTCCTTCACTTAATTAAAATCCTCAAAATTATTAGGTCCCTAAAATGATTAAGTTATAGTGATAACTAAGTCATAGCCTCCCATTAAGTGAGTGATAATGAGTCTATTAGTTTAATAATCACTGGAGACCTAAAGGCCTGGTGCTTATGACTAATAGAATTATCATTCATAGTATGATAATTTGGTTGAGTCTTTCTGATGGTGGTCAGATTGGCCAGCCAAAGTCGGGCCTGATCATTTATTGGTCTAATTCACCAAATAAAGTCATGTTAATGATTGGACCTAACCAGATCTTTTCAGTGGAGGCCAAAGCCTACTGATTAGGTTCTGGGGCAAAATTTATGACTAGAAGTTGTTTAGAGAAATAACTGGTTATGAACCTACCCATAGATGCACATGGGTTGACCAACCAAAGTTGGGCTCGTGTGTGGTCTGTGTGGATTCTAGTACCCACTAAGGAATTAAAGTAATTCCTCGAATTGGAGGTTGAGGCTACCAGTTCGTAAAAATACTGAGAGAAACTTTAGACTAAAGTCCAAGTCTTTAGTATTAATAATTTATATACTAATAGAGATCTAATTTTTTTTTTATGCAGATATGGCCACTACCCTGTCGCTCCGATCATTATTAGATAATGACAAGCTCATGGGATCTAATTTCGATAACTGGTATCGAAAATTAAAAATCATCCTTGAGCATGAGCGGATTTTTTATGTAGTAATAGATCCGACACCTGAGGAGTCAGCCCTGAACGCTAGAGGGACGATCCGAGATACTTACCAAAAGTGGCTCAATGACCGCACCACCGTTCGATGCATAATGCTGGCGGCAATGAATGATAAGTTCAGCCACAGATTCAAGAACGCCCAGCCGTAGGAGATGCTTCAAATGTTGAACGACTCCTTTGACACGCCTGACAATGTTAAAAGGCACAAAACTAGTTGTGTCATTTTCAATGCTGGAATGAGGGATAGGCCTCAGTCACCGATCATGTATTGTACATGATCAAAATGATTGAGCGCCTAAGTAAACTGGGCTTTTCCTTTCACGAGCAGCTCGATAAGGATGCGATCCTTAATTCTTTGCCCAAGTCTTTCCTCCCCTTCCTTACTCATTTTTGGATTACAAAGCCTGCAGTGAACTACCACGGCTTTTGGGTTGCTGTAGAACTTTGAGAAGGACCACCAGCTCCAAAAGGAGTCGGTGAATGTTGTAGGAGGTCTTCTTCTGGTCGTCGACCCTTTAAGAAAGAAGAAG
>NC_025995.2:69411119-69434538 GCF_000442705.2 Elaeis guineensis | reverse complement strand
GAAGAAACGGCGAGGGAGCGTCAGGCGGAGATTCTGGTAAGCTCGCAGTTGAGAAGAGGCCAAAGGAAGTCCGGCCTCGCTCCCGATCTCCTCCTGGGCACAAGCGCGCCCATACTCCCCCCCGGGCATGCAGGCAGAGGAGCCCGGACAACAGGTTTCGGCGGGGCTCCCCGCCAGGGAAGTTTCGCAACTATGCCTCCCTCAATGCCTCGAAGGCCCAAGTACTGATGGAGGTCAGGGAGCTGCTCCCTAGGCCGGAGAGGATGCGCACGCACCCCGAGAAGCGCAACCCCAACAAGTTCTGCCTCTACCACCGGACCACGGCCACGACACCGAAGAGTGCATCCAGCTCCAGGACGAGATCGAGGAGCTCATCCGGTGAGGTCGGCTCGACAGATTCATCCACCGCCGGCCTGAGGGTAGAGGAGACCGGCCAAGAGCCCTCCCACCGCCCGAACCACAGAAAAGGGAGGAGCAACCCGGGGACCGGCCTCCTATCGGGACCATCGATTCCATCGCCGGAGGGTCTCAAGGAAGAGCGGGAGAACTGTAAATGTATCACTTACTATTTCATTTTGAATCTACCTTTCTTTCTAGCTAACGCACCCCTCCTACTTAACGCGGATGTATTATGACTGGATACGACCCCTCCAAAAACAACGGCCATGTCAGGAACAGGAGGAAAACCTCGTCCTAGCATGAGCAAAGTCGAAGGCCCGGTTCTTTAGACCGGATGGGGGGAGAGGCCTTACAACGCCCTAATGTGCCCCCACAGCCCTGTTAGGGACAGGAGGAGAACCTCGCCCTAACTTGAGCAAAGTCGAAGGCCCGGTTCTTTTAGACCGGATGGGGGGAGAGGCCTTACAATGCCCTAATGTGCCCCCACAGCCCTGTTAGGGACAGGAGGAGAACCTCGCCCTAACTTGAGCAAAGTCGAAGACCCGGTTCTTTTAGACCGGATGGGGGAGAGGCCTTACAACGCCCTAATGTGCCCCCACAGCCCTGTTAGGGACAGGAGGAGAACCTCGCCCTAACTTGAGCAAAGTCGAAGGCCCGGTTCTTTTAGACCGGATGGGGGGAAAGGCCTTACAATGCCCTAATGTGCCCCCACAGCCCTGTTAGGGACAGAAGGAGAACCTCGCCCTAACTTGAGCAAAGTCGAAGGCCCGGTTCTTTTAGACTGGATGGGGGGAGAGGCTTACAACGCCCTAATGTGCCCCCACAGCCCTGTTAGGGACAGGAGGAGAACTCGCCCTAACTTGAGCAAAGTCGAAGGCCCGATTCTTTTAGACCGGATGGGGGGAGAGGCCTTGCAACGCCCTAATGTGCCCCACAGCCCTGTCAGGAACAGGAGAAGAACCTCGTCCCGACATGAGCAGAGTGGAAGGTCCGGACTCCCACGGGAGCCGGGTCCCCACGACAAAGGTAAGCATCGCCCGAACTCCTACGGGAGCCAGGTTTCGCCGCCAAGGTAAGCATCGCCCGGACTCCTACGGGAGCCGGGTTTCGCCGCCAAGATAAACTCCACCCGGACTCCTACGGGAGCCGGGTTCCACCGCCCAAGAAAGATTTCACCTGGACTCCTACGGGAGCCGGGTTCCGCCGCCAAGGTAAGCTTCACCCGGATCCTACGGGAGCCGGGTTCCACCGCCCGGGGAAGCTTCACCTGGACTCCTACGGGAGCCGGGTTCCACCGCCAAGGTAAGCTTCACCCGGACTCCTACGGGAGCCGGGTTCCACCGCCCAGGGAAGCTTCACCCGGACTCCTACGGGAGCCGGGTTCCGTCGCCAAGGTAAACTTCACCCGGACTCCTACGGGAGCCGGGTTCCACCGCCCAGGGAAGCTTCACCCGGACTCCTACGGGAGCCGGGTTCCGCCGCCAAGGTAAACTTCACCCGGACTCCTAAGGGAGCCGGGTTCCGCCACCAGAGAAGCTTCGCCCGCACTCCTACGGGAGCCGGGTTCCGCCGCCAGGAAAGCTTCGCCCGGGCTCCTACGGGAGCCGGGCTCCACCGCCAAGAAAGTCGGGCTCCATCCGCTACTTCGCCAGCAAGGGTTAAGAATGGTGGCAAGGCTTGGCCACATGACGAGATCGGATGGAAGGGAAGAGCCCCTTCCCACGACGACCTCTAAGCCAAATAGGAGAAAGGGTCAACGAACGACAATATTGGTGCTACGCGCGGACAAGGTAACACAATATGCTTTTTCCTCATTTTCAATATATGTACTACAGGGCCAGGACGGCCAGTGAAAGAGGGACAAAATGACAAGAAAAAAAAAAAAAGGGGGTGTCTACAAAAGAACTCTAAGGAGGTCCTGCTCCCTCTAACCTAGGGTGATCACCTCCATCCCTCGACCAGGACTGCCTCAGGCTCTCCACCGTTTCCTCTAGTTCTTCCTTCTTTTGCAGCATATCCTGGAGCGCCTGACGAAGTCGCCGGCTCTCAGCCTCCGCTTCCCGATGCCACTTCCGCAAAACTTCGGACTCCGCCTCTGCGTCCGCGATGGCCTTCCGTTCAAGCCCCAGTTGGATTTTTACTTGTTGAAGCTCAGCTGTCTTCTCCCCAAGGGAGACAGAAATCCCTTCGACAGTGCCTCTCAGGGCTTGGAGCTCTTCGTTATCTTGGGCGTTAGCAAGCTGCGCCCTAGTAACCAACTGCCCCTGGAGACGAATCACCTTGTCCGCCGATCGACGGAATCTCCCCTTGTACTCTTCTACCTGTCGGCGCAGCTGGCCCGCTGCACGTCATGGCTCACCTCAGCATCTTGAAGCTGCCTCTGGAGGTCGAAAACTTTTTGTGACCATATCTGCTCATCCCGCGCTGTGAGCCGGGATGAGTTCCCCTCCAGTTGGCCGATCCTCCTCTTTGCAGCTGACAGCTCCACCTTAAGGGCGCTGATCCTGGCTTCTTGAGCCCAAGTTCGGTCGCTGGCGCTCTTCGTGCATTCTTCGAGCTCCTTCGCGAAGTTCGCCTTCCTCCGGCTGTAGTCCATGATTGCCTTCACTTGGAGACTCCTGAAGTGGGCGGCCTCAGCGGCGGTCTCAGAATAGCATTTTTTCGATTTGCGGAGCTCGTCCTCCGACTTTTTCAACCTCTTCGTCAGGCGGAGGACCTCCCTTTTTAGCCGTTGGATAGTTGACTTCAGCGGGACCCCTAGGGGCAAGGGGAGTGCTTCGGCGGGACACTGCCATCGGAAGAAGCAAACGTTAAAGTCCAGCTTATTACAAGAAGAAAGGCAGAAAAGAAGGAGCAGGGGGAAGGAAAGGCCATCCACAATAAGAAATTCAACTTTATTGATTAATTTTGAAGACAAGCGAAAAGGAAATATGGCGACAAAAGAAAGATACAAGATCGGAGGTCTCAGACCTCGGGGGCTGGAGGTGGAGAGCTCGGCACGGGGGGCGCAACTGCGGCAGCAACGGACGAAGGGGCGGCCTCGTCGTCAGACTCCTCCAAAAAGCTGAGATCAAGGTCGGGATATCTGCTGGCCACCCTCTCTCGGCAGAGCTCGAACCCCTTGGTGAATGCCTCCAGGCCGAACTGGACGTTCAGCTCCCTCATCTTCGCGGAGGTCTTGAACTCCTCCACCGCAAGGGTCCTGGCCTCCAAGACCAGAACCGGAGTTTGCTCGGCCAGATGGGCGACCTCGGCCTCCGCCTTCCTTGCCGACTCCTCCAAGCTTCGCCTCTCCTCCTCCCGGACATGTCTTTCCTCTTCCCGATCTTGTCTCTCTCTCTCCAGGGTCTCCCGGAGGGCGGCCACCTCGGCCGTCTTCGCTTGAAGACGAGCAACCTCGTCTTGGCAGCGCTCCTCCGCCCGAAGGAGGTCCCTTCTCATGCGGCCCGACGCCTCGACATAGGCGAAGAGCTGGTGCCCGATCTGCAAAGACAGATAGAGAATTACAACAAAGATCGAGCAACTGTGCAAATAAAAATCCGCTTACCTCAAGAAAGGACCCCAAGGTGTCCCAGGCCCGCTGCTCGGGATCGGCACGGTCGATCCTCTCCACGACATCGGACAGAATGCAACCATCGAGCAGCCGACGGATCAGAGCCTTGTCGTTGAAGGGGTTCTCCGATCCCCCCTCGGAGCAGACGGACTCGTCTGCAGCGGCTCGGTGGCTGCTCGGCCCGCGGGCCACCGATTTTCTCCTCCTCCCCGCGGCGGGTGCCTCCGCGGGGCGGACCTCCGGAATGGGGGCCCCGGTCGGCGGGCTCCTTGAGGGAGCCCGGGGGGCCGCTGGCTCGGCATCCGAAGGAATGTCAATTGCCGGGGTCGCCTGGACGGGCGCGGCCAAGCTCGTCTCCTCCACCCTGGCCCTCTTCGCCGAGCCAGAGGTCATCGCGCCCTTCCTTTTCTGGGCTCTCATGGCCTTGGCGAGCATCCGTGTGGCTTCGGCGTCCATTGCTAAAAAAAAAAAAAAAAAAAAAAAAAAAGAGAGAAGAAGAAGAAGAAAAAAGAGAAAGAGAAAAGAGGAAAAAGGAGAGAGAAAGAAAGAGAGGGAAGAAGAAGACAAGAAAAGGAAAGATGTATACTTGCTGGATCCTGAGGGCTCAGGCCGATGTTGAAGAGAAGCGGCTCCCTCAGTAGGTTTGGAAGGGAAGGAGCGGGGTAACTCAGGAGCTTCTGGGCGGCCTGAAGGTCGTCCTCTCCCAGGCTGGGAGCTCGGCAGACGGAATCCCTCAGAGACCCCCAAGGGGGCAGGCCCAATTCTAGGGTCGGACAGTAAATGAAGAGAAATTTCTCCTTCCAGTTGTGAATCGAAGAAGGGGCGCCCTTCAGCAACCCCTTCTTACCGAACTGGGGGGAGAAGTACCACCAGTCCTTCGCTGAAGGATGGCATTTAAAGGTGTAGAAATGTCTGAACAGGGAGAGGGAAGGTTGGACCTCGGCTATATGACAGAGGGAGAGAAACCCTATCAAAAACCTAAAGGAATTCTGGGCGACAGAGGCAAGAGAAATATCTAAGAAACGAAAGAAGGCGGCAACAAAAGCAGGAAGCGGAAGCCGGAGTCCGGCACGGAACGCCTCCTAGTACAAACAAAAGCGACCAGGAGGGGGAGCGCTGGCCCGGTCAGAGGGGCCAGGAAGCTCCAGGTCGTACTCTGAAGGGATCCCGTACCGAGCCCTTATCAGAAGAAGTTCGTCCGGAGTCGACGAACATGGAATGGCGCCCGGTGCGTAAACCGAGCGAGACCCTGCCCCGAACGCGGGTTCGTCCGCAGAGACAGGGGCCTGCGGGTTGGAAGCAGAAGAACTCCCAGAACTTACGGGGGCAGAAGAATCGGAAGACATTTTTCTTTGGGGGAGAACCTAAAGGACCCTAGAAACGCAAGCCGAGAAGGGAGGGAGACGCCGGAGGTCAACTCAGGAGAAGGCACAAAAGAAGTGGAAGGAGGAGAGGACCCTAGGCGGTAAGAAGGAGAAGGCGGGCACTAACCTATCTTGCTCTGGGGGCCTGGGGAGCGGGAAACGGAAGGCGCCTACGGCTCGAGAGGGCGTTCGCTAGAGCAGACTCTCGGGGAGATGACAGACGCCAGCAAGAAATCAGAAGCGGAGTGGGTGGCCTGAAGGGGGGAGGACGGGTTTAAATAGACCCTGGGATCCGACGCCATAATGATCTCGAATCCTCCGGGCCAGTCTGCATCCGACATGTGTCCCACTCCCCGTGGCAGACGGCTGAAGGCGGCTGGCGGTTGGCAGGGTCATAATTGTGCCGTACCTAGGCCAGCGTACCTGCGGGATCTTCGAAGCGTCCCCTCGTACCGCCCCAATTCGAAAAGACTCCGGCACGCGCTCATTTAATACCAAAATATCTGGGAGCGGCGGGGCGCGGGATTCGAAGGGACGGTTTCGGCTGTACTTCTGTGTACTTCCTTCGTTTGAAATTCAAAACTCGGATGTAGGGGGACTGGTGTTGGGTATAAAATACCCACAGCCGGAACCCACGGCAGCTCCGCCCGGACTCCTACGGGAGCCGGGCTCCACCGCCATCAGCAAGTGCAGCTCCGCCCGGACTCCTACGAGAGCCGGGCTCCACCGCCATCAGCAAGTGCAGCTCCGCCCGGACTCCTACGGGAGCCGGGCTCCGCCGCCATCAGCAAGTGCAGCTCCGCCCGGACTCCTACGGGAGCCGGGCTCCGCCGCCATCAGCAAGTGCAGCTCCGCCCGGACTCCTACGAGAGCCGGGCTCCACCGCCATCAGCAAGTGCAGCTCCGCCCGGACTCCTACGGGAGCCGGGCTCCACCGCCATCAGCAAGTGCAGCTCCGCCCGGACTCCTACGGGAGCCGGGCTCCACCGCCATCAGCAAGTGCAGCTCC
Source organism: Elaeis guineensis (assembly GCF_000442705.2). NCBI lineage: Eukaryota > Viridiplantae > Streptophyta > Magnoliopsida > Arecales > Arecaceae > Elaeis > Elaeis guineensis. The sequence goes on along the minus strand of NC_025995.2, from coordinate 69,428,213 downwards.
GCCCGGACTCCTACGGGAGCCGGGCTCCACCGCCATCAGCAAGTGCAGCTCCGCCCGGACTCCTACGGGAGTCGGGCTCCACCGACGACATCAACGCAGCTCCGTCCGGACTCCTACGGGAGCTGGACTCCGCCGCCGACATCAGAACAGCTCCGCCCGGACTCCCACGGGAGCCGGGCTCCGTTCTCAATATCAACTGCTGGTAAGCTCAATCCGGACTCCTATCAGAGCCGGACTTCACCCTTAACTTTGTTTGCAGCGCAGCTCCGCCCGGACTCTTACGAGAGCCGGGCTCCACCGCCGACAGCAGTTGCAGCTCCGCCCGGACTCCTACGGGAGCTGGACTCCACCGTCGACATCAGAGCAGCTCCGCCGGGACTCCTACGGGAGCCGGGCTCTGCCCACGACCCCTACCGCCAGGAGGACCTCACCCGCACCTCAACAGAAACCGGGCTGCGGCCGTTACCGAGCTTCAATCGACAGATCCACGCCCCCTGACAGGCCCTCAAAACGACCATGACCCTGCTCCACTTTCTGTGGCAGACTCCGCGCAGCACCATCATTCCCTGACAAGCCACTGTAACCATAGCCGCACTGCTCCACTTCCTGCGGCGGACTCCGCACAGCTCCGCTATCCCCAGGCAGGCCACAGCGACAGCCACGAACCTGCTCCACCTCTTGCGACGGATATCATGCGATTCTCCTGTCCGCTGACAACGGACGCTGCTCCACCCCTCATAACAGATTCCACGTGGCGAGTCGAGGTGATGCCCACGTGTCTGCTCCATTATCTTTCGCAATCAATTCCCCTGACCGTGGGCGGCCCACTACCAGGCGGTTACAAACGTCGCCATCAGTCCGTTGCCTCCCCCGCCTATAAAAGGGGGGACTCAGATACGTTATTCTTTAAGCCCTTTTGCCTTATCTCAAAACTCTGCTAAACTCTCCGTTCGAGCACTCCATTCTTGTTGAGGCAGAGAACTGACTTGAGTGTCGGAGGGTCTTGCCGGAGCAACCCCACCTCCGGTTTAGACTTCCCTTGCAGGTCCCGGCGGCGACCGCGGCTCCCTCAACTCCAGCTTCTCCGGCGCAGGCGGATTTTTTGCACCAACACTTGGCTTAATCAAACCTATACAATGCATGTATATATAAATACAGGGTCAAGTGACCCAAACCCAAAACTCCCTTGACCAACTCTATGAGAGATTAGGTTAACCCAAACCCATGTACACCCATGACTCGACCTAATCTCATCTATTCTGGGCCTAAACCTGGCCCATAAAGAGTTGGTCCCTTGAGGCCCACATAACCTAGACCTCAAGAACCCGAAAGGCCCACAGCCTTTCAACCTAGGGCCCAACTAGCCCTAGAGCCTCCATGAAGCCCTCATGAATGATAGACCTTGGCCTTAGCCTTGGTCCCCTGGGCCTTGGGCACACCATCTAGATCACAACAATCTCCACCTTGGTGTCCCAAGGCCTCAACCAGCACGACTCTGTCCATCAGCCGAATCAGCTCAATACATCTCTGAAAGCTGTCCCATAGAAGTACCTTCGTAAGTGCATCAGCTGGGTTCTCCTTGGTGTGTACCTTTACCAGCTCCACCTCGCCATCCTCCACAAGCTTCCTGATCCGATGATATCGAATGTCGATGTGCTTTGTCCTTACATGATAGACTGAGTTCTGTGCTAATAGAAGTACACTCTGACTGTCACAGTGCACTCTAATGGCCTCCTGAGTAAGGCCCATCTCCGTCAACAAACCCTTCAGCCAAATTGCCTCCTTAGCTGCTTCTGTCAACCTGATGTACTCCATCTCTGTAGTGGATAGGGCCATGATAGGCTGCAGACTCGATCTTCAAGAAATAGGACCTCCATACAGGCTAAAGATGAAGTCTATCGTAGACCTCCGGGTATCCACATCTCCACCAAAGTCTGCATCTACATAACCACCAATCAGCCCCTGAGTCTCAATGGACATGTCAGAGTATCCCACTGCACCTCCTCGCTGTCCGTAGCAGATGCCAACTCCAACTGAACCCGCCAGGTATCTGAATATCCACTTCAGAGCTCTCCAGTGCTCCCTGCCAGGCTACGCCATGAACCTGCTAACCTGACTCACTGCATGAGCGATGTCTGGCCTATAATAGACCATCGCATACATCAAGCTCCCAACTCCTGAAGCATAAGGAACCGTCTCCATCTCCTGAGCCTCCACCTCAGTCTGTGGCGCCATGGTCTTCGAGAGTCTGAAGTGACCGGCAAGTGGCAGCTCCGCCGGCTTTGCTCCCTTCATCCCGAACCTCTCTAAGACCTTCTGTATGTAGCCCCCCTGAGATAGATGCAGCACCCTCTGGGTTCAGTCTCTGAAAATCTTCATGCCTAGGATCTTCTTTGCAGGGCCTAAATCCTTCATCTCAAACTCTCGAGATAAGGATGCCTTCAGATCCTGCACAACCTTCCTACTCTTGCATGCTATAAGCATGTCATCCACATACAAGAGTAGGAACACCCTAGAACCATCCTCAAGAGACTAAACATAAACACAGGGATCAAACTCGCACTTGGAAAGTCCAATGCTGCGCACATAGGAGTCAAACTGCTTGTACCATTGCCTCGATGACTGCTTCAGCCCGTACAGTGACTTCTGCAACAAACAAACCTTTTCCTCTGAACTTGGATCCCTGAAACCGGATGGCTGGTCCATGTAAATCTTCTCCTCCAAATGCCCATGGAGGAATGCCGTCTTGACATCCATCTGCTCCAGCTCTAAATCCTGAGCTGCTACAATGCTCAGCAACACTCTAATGGAAGTATGTTTGACGATGGGAGAGAAGACCTCGCTGATGTCGATGCCTTCCTTCTGGGAGTATCCCTTGGCCACTAACCTCGCCTTGAATCTGATACCTCCCTGCTCTGAAGGCCCTTCCTTGCGACTATAGACCCATTTGCAGCCAATGGGCCTCTTCCCCTATGGCAACTGCACCAATCACCACGTCTGGTTCTGGTGGAGAGACTGCATCTCCTCGGACATCACCTGGACCCACCGCTCTCTGTCCTGACTCTCAATAACCTCCTGATATGTATATGGGTCTCCATTTGCTGTCACCAGAGTATATGACAGCATCTCCTCGAAGCCATATCGATCTGATTGCTTGATGGTCCTCTTGGGCTTGTGTATCGATATCAGTCCTCGATCCAGCTCGCTCCTACTGGACCTCTCCACCTCGATCATCCATCCGAGTCCTCTCCACCTGTGGAGACACCTTAGGTAGGTTCTCCACCTGAATGTCATATCCTCCCGTAGTACCTGCAAGAGGCAAAATCAAAGAGGTAAGCTGTCCAGCAGCTCCCTGCTGGACCTCCTCCTGCTCCTACTGCTCCTCCATGCCTGCTCGCCTCCGTAGGACTGACTCCTCATCAAAAGTCACATCTCGACTAATGATGACCTTCTTTTCTAAGGGATCCCACAGTCTATATCCCTTAACTCCTCGTGGATAACCTAGAAACACCGTCTTGCATGATCTGGCATCTAGCTTGCTCCGCTCACCAGCTCCAATGTGCACATAGGCCGTGCACCCAAATACCCATAGATGGCCCAGCCCAACTGTCCTCCCAGACCACACCTCCTCTGGAAGCCTGCCATCCAACCTGGTGTGAGGTGATCGATTGATCAAGTAACCCACTGCATCAACTGTGTCAACCCAGAGTGCCTTTGGAAGCCCTGCCTGTAGCCTCATGCATCGTGCCTTTTCCAGAAGTGTTCTGTTCATCCTCTCAACCACCCCATTCTACTGTGGAGTCTCCTTAACTGAGAAGTGTCTCCTGATCCCACACTCCTCACAGTAATCCTGGAACTCTCTGCTGATGTACTCCCCGCCATTATCTGACCTTAGACACTTCACGCTCCTCCCCAGCTCCTTCTCCACCTCAGCTCTCTAGATTTTGAACTTGGTGAAGACCTCTGACTTCTCTCTTATGAAGTAAATCCAGAGTTTCCTTGAGAAATCATCAATCAGGGTCATGAAGTATCTGACCCCATTCCTAGCTAAAACTGGAGCTGGTCCCCACATATCCGTGTGTACTAACTCCAGAGGGGCTACACTGCGGGTTGTACTAATGTTGAACTGAACTCTCCTCTGCTTTCTCATCTGGCAAGGCTCACAGATCTCCCCTGTAGTACCATCCTCTAGATCAGAGATGAGTCCTCTCCTACTCAACTCTCTCAGCCCCTTGTCACCCATGTGGCCTAGGCGGTAGTGCCACATCCTGTAAGCCCCCTGCTGGTCCTGTGCTGCAGCTGCTACATCAGACTCTCCGATCACCACAGATCCCTCCATGCGATAGAGATTATTGTCCAACCTCCTGCCTCTCATCACCACCATAGCTCCATTGGAGATGTTTAATACTCCGCTTCTAGTCCTACTGCTGAAGCTGTATCCACTGTGCTCCAAGTAGCCTAGTGACACCAGATTCTTTTCCAGCTCTGGGATGTGCTTTACATTTGTCAATGTCCTCACAATCCCATCAAATATCCTCACCCTGACTGTCCCTATCCCAGCCATTTTGCAAGGATGATTATTGCCTAGAGTCACTGATCCCTCATCTGTCTTGGTGTATGTCGCAAACCAAGACCTGTGTGGTGTGTAGTGATGTGAGCACGCGAGTCTAGTGTCCACTCCTCTGTGTAATGCCTATGACCATCTGATACCACAAGTAGATCATCCTCCACCTGCTGCCCAGCAACTGCACTCATTGATTCTGAGCCACTTCTTTCTCCCTTCTTGCTCTTCCATAGTGGACATTCTCACTTGAAGTACCCGAACTCATAGCACTTGAAGCATTTCATCTCTTTCTTTCCCTTCCTAGACTTGGACCACCCCCTGGACTTGCTTCTACCTCTGCCTCTACCTGTCCTCTTCCCTACTGCCAAACCCTCCTGGGGAGCCCGATCTCTGGTCAACTTTTCTTTTTGCTCATTAGACCTCAGCACTGAGACCATGTCCTCATATTCCAGAGTCTCCTTACCGTAGAGCAGTGTAGTCACCAAAGAGTCATATGATCCTGGCAGCGAACACAAAAGCAACAGGAACTTATCCTCCTCATCCAGCTTCACCCCAATATTCATCAACTCCGTGCACAACTGGTCGAACCTCTGAATGTCGCCAATCACATCAGATCCCTCCTGCATCCGAAGACTGTACAACCTCTTCTTTAGCATTAGCTTGTTGCATATATTCTTCCCCATATACATGGTGTGCAACTTCGACCAAAGGCCCTTCGGGGTCTTTTCTTCCAGCACCGAATACAACGCCACATCCGCCAAACATCCTCTGATCACCGAGCATGCTTTCTTCTCCAACGATGCCCACTATCTATCTGTCATTCCCTCAAGCTTCTCATCCAAAGCCTGATCCAGATCTGCTTGCACCAGAAGATCCTCCACCAGGATTTTTCACATGAAAAAATTTTCCTTGCCATCAATTTTCTCGAAATCGACCTTCATATTGCTGCCCATGAGTGGATCCAAGCCAAACAAGCAATATAAAATCAAGAAGTGTAGAATATACCTTGATGGTACCTTACTGAAAATTTTTCAGCACTTGGGATCTTTAACTTCTCGCACTTGAAACCACTTTCTCACCAATGTGGCTCTAATACCAACTATTGGAGCACAATCCTAGCTCCTCCCACGGACCTTGAGTGTAGTAGAACCAGCAACGAACAAATCTGAAGACTTCTGGACTCGATCGAAGGCTCTTGACGAAATCAGCCTGGTTGCTGTCTTCTTCGTTAACCTTTCGTTCCAGATGAAGAACGCCTCTAAGATCACCTCTAAAAAATCCAAGATCTGGTACCCTACCAGATCAGGCCTGGACCGAGGTTTTCCAATTCATAGATCTTGAATTAGGGTATTCTAGATAGGAAAGAAGGTAGATAGAACCAGACCTTGTAGATCTGTCTTGCTGCAGCCTTTCCTGTAGATCTGTTGATGGAGATCTCACCCATGCCTCAAACGACCTCAGATCAACTCCAGATCTGAAAGAAACTTGTACCAACCTTGTAGCAAGAGATTTCAAGTCCTGGACCTAATGTTTGGATGGCTGCAAGAGAGGGAGAGGCAATATGGTTGGCGGCACAAAGGGGGAGGGGCTCAAAACCCTAGCTCCTCCCCTGCTTTTCTTGCCTTCTATGGACCTGGCAGCAAGAAACCCTAGGGTTTCTTGCTCCTGGGGCATGGAGAATAGCTATAGAGAGAGGGAGAAGAGAGAGAGAGATTTGGGAGAAATGGTTTTCGTATTCCTTGACTTAATCAAACCTATACAGTGCATGTATATATAAACACAGGGTCAAGTGACCCAAACCCAAAACTCTCTTGACCAACTCTATGGGAGATTAGGTTAACCCAAGCCTATGTACACCCATGACTCGACCTAATCTCACCTATCCTGGACCCAGACCTGGCCCATAAAGAGTTGGTCCCTTGAGGCCCACATAACCTAGACCTCAAGAACCCGAAAGGCCCACAGCCTTTCAACCTAGGGCCCAACTAGCCCTAGAGCCTCCATGAAGCCCTCATGAATGACGGACCTTGGCCTTAGCCTTGGTCCCCTGGGCCTTGGGCACACCACCTGGATCACAACATCGCCTTCATCAAATCTCCTACTGACCTGCAGACCCTGCATCGAATTGCAAATATGATAAGGGCTTCCGATATCCAATACCTAGGCAGTAGTATCACAAATAGAAAAGTTTCAAGGTGTTATCATATAAGTATCTTGCTTCTTCTTCGGTCTGTTCGGGTCCAGGGAGGCAATGTATAGAGGACAGTTTCTCTTTCAGTGCCCCTACTTCTTGCAAAAGAAGCACTCCGTCTGGCTCTGGTCGGGCTTGCACTTCTTGGTCTGACCCTGTGCAGACGTCCCAGCATGCAACTGCACCTTCTTATTCTTCTTCTTCTTGTTCTACTTTTTTCCTTTCTTAAAGGGTCGATGACCAGAAGAAGACCCTCCCACAACATTCACTAACTCCTTATGGAGCTGGTGATCCTTCTCAAAGTTCTGCAGCAATCCCAACAAGCCGTGGTAGTTCACTGCAGACTTTGTCATCCGAAAATGAGTAAGGAAGGGGAGGAAGGACTTGGGCAATGAATTAAGGATCGCATCCTTACCAAGCTGCTCGTGCAAGGAAAAGTCCAATTTACTTAGGTGCTCAATCATTTCGATCATGTACAGTACATGATCAGTGACTGAGGCTCCATCCCTCATTCGAGCATTGAAAATGGCACAACTAGTTTTGTGCCTTTCAACGTCGTCAGGCATGCCAAAGGAGTCATTCAACATTTGAAGCATCTCCTGTGGCTGGGCATTTTCAAACCTGCGACTGAACTCATCATTCATTGCCGCCAGCATAATGCATCGAACGGTGGTGAGGTCGTTGAGTCACTTCTGGTAAATATCTCGGACCGTCCCTCTAGCGTTCGAAGCTGGCTCCTCAGGTGCTGGATCTGTTACTACATAAAAGATCCGTTCATGCTCAAGGACGATTTTTAATTTTCGATACCAGCTATCGAAATTAGGTCCCATGAGCTTGTCATTATCTAATAATGACCGGAGCGACAGGGTAGTGGCCATAGCTGCATAAAGGAAAATCAGACTTCTATTAGTACATAAATTATAAATACTAAAGACTTGGACTTTAGTCTAAAGTTTCTCCCAGTATTTTTATGAACTGGTAGCCTCAACCTCCAATTCGAGGAATTACTTTAATTCTTTAGTGGGTACTAGAATCCACACAGACTACACACGAGCCCAACTTTGGTTGGTCAACCTATGTGCATCTATGGGTAGGTTCATAACCAGTTGTTTCTCTAAATAACTTTTAGTAATTGATTTTGTCCTAGAACCTAATCAGTAGGCTTTGGCCTCCACTGAAAAGATCTGGTTAGGTCCAACCATTAACATGATTTGATTTGATGAATCGGACCAATAAATGATCAGGCCCGACTTTGGCCGGCCAACCTGACCACCATCAGAAAGACTCAAACCAAATTATCATATTATGAATGATAATTCCATTAGTCAATAAGCATCAGACCTTTGAGCCTCCAATGATTATTAAACTAATGGACTCATTATCACTCACTTAATGGAAGGCTATGACTTAGTTATCAATATAACTTAATCATGTTTAGGGACCTAATAATTTTTTTGAGGATTTTATTAAAGGATAGATGAGAAGATAATATCCAACCAATTTCAATCCTCCCACTGACTTCATCAAGTCAGATTAAAAAAAAAAATTAATTAAAGTTGGCATTAGGAGCACCTAAATCAGTCAAACTGATTTACCTAATGACATGGGTGAGCCCTAATCATCAAGTGATCTAATCAAAACTTAATTCACCAGGTTGGTCAGGTAAGTGAGATCAGTGGTGGGGATATGCCATTAACTCGTCAGAGATCGAATCACGGCGAGTAGCTCCCGCTTAAAAACCACTGGTCAAACTGCCAAACTTACCTTAGACACCAACCGGTTCATTAGTTTTAATTTGATCAACTTAGTAAATAGGGTTCCACCATGTAGCCATGAATTAAGTCCATCTTGGTCTAGTTAAAGACATGGACTCATTCAACTACAATTATTGGAGTTTAATCTAGAGTATCCTTGATCTAATCTAATTCAACTTTTGATTAGATTTGACCAATTACTCTAATTTAGTCCATTTCTTTAAGCTAACCTTAGGTCTAACCCAATTATGGATCTAATCCATCTAACCCATTGACCCACAAATTTATGCAATTGTCTTAGGTCTTAATTCACAATTCTAGACCTACTAGACAATACTTAATTCTTTTAATTAAGTATTTAGGCTGATGGGTCAGGGTTTGGCATTTCAAAAATAATTTTTAAATTTGAAAGGTTTTATTTTCTGTTCATCAAATATGTTGACTCATTTCACAAATAGATCAGCACATTTCATAAATAGCAATCCTATTGCTAATTACATAACAGAAAATAACTCAATCAAAATAAATTATGAATATTCCTTTAGATCTAATCTAACACATTCATGATAAATTTTACAATTGAACTTTTACAATTAATTTCTTTCACTGCTTCATCTGCATGGGATATAATTACAGCGGGACCCCTACCGCCATAGGAGACCCCATCGAATAGGAGGAGAGGGCCTTTAAACCTTACTTTTCTCCTATGACCGGACGGCCATGGCAACCAACCCAATTCGATTACTTGCTACTTGGATCAAGTATATCTAAATATACCAATTTTAAAATTTAAATTTCAAATTTCAAATTTCAAATTTTAAATTTTAAATTTTGAATTTCAAATTTCAAACAAATTTTAAATTTTAAATTTTTGAATTTCAAATTTTTGAATTTTAAATTTTGAATTTCGAATTTCAAAGTTTAAATTTCAAATTTTTTGAATTTTGAATTTCGAACAACTTTCAAAATTCAATTTTTAAATTTTTAAATTTCACATTTCAAATTTAGACTTTTAGATTACAACTTAATCTATGTATGCAAATATATATATCATATCTAAGAACCCACTCTGATACCATTTGTGAGGAAAAACAGTGCAGGGGTAAAATGGTAATTTTAAAACTTTTTCAAAATTATGATTTTACAATGAAAAAATATTAATTAATCTAATTAATTAATATAAATTTATCCTACACTAGGATCTAAATATGATATATAGCATGCATTCATTTAAACTTGAAATTCAAGTTCGAACAGTAAACACTTTACTGCAATGTGTTCAGAACACAATACCTTTGTGCGGGTTGTAGATCGTCGCAATCTGATCACCGTTGGAAGAATCTAATCATCACAACATAGCCACAAAGTGTGTCTGGCCTCTACGGATCGTCCACATAAAACTTTCGGTCTGATCGACTCCTCACGAGTGCTAGCTCGTTGTAGAGTCCTTTTGACGGTCGATGCTGATTGAACTCCTTCGATCGATGTCTGTCGATTCTTCGAATATTTCGAATCATCAACAGATGTGCTTGAGAGGATGTAGAAGACCTTCCTAAAATTTTGTGGGCTCACGACACTCGTAGCTCATTTTCTCATTTTTCGAACCCCAGGCTAAAACTCTAAGGAACTCACTGGAAACCTTGCACCCACTTTTCTTTCTTTTCTTTCTTTTTCTCTTAGAAGGATATGGACTTCCTTCTCATGCACAAGACTTTCTCACACCCCAAAATTTTTCTCCAAAATATTCTTCTTCTTACACCATGCACCACTCATCACCTCCTTTTATAACAACCTCAAACGTCTTATCCAAAAGAAAGGATAAAGATGAGTAATTGCACATTTGAATTTGTTGGTACAAAAATCTGCTTGCACCGGAGAAGCTGGAGTCGAGGGAGTCACGGTCGCCGTCGGGACCTGCAAAAGAAGTCTAAACCGAAGGTGGGGTTGCTCCGGCAAGACCCTCCGACGCTCAAGTCAGTTCTTTGTCTCAACAAGAATGGAGTGCTCGAACAAAAATTTTAGCAGAGTTTTTAGGTAAAAATAAGAGCTTATAGAATAACGTATCTGGGGTTCCCCTTTTTATAGGTGGAGGGTGCAACAGACTGATAGCGACGTAGTGGAGTGGACCCGTGGCCCTCACTGTAGTGCGCCACGTGGAGTCTGTCGTAGGGAGTGGAGCGGCGTCCGTTGTCGCGACTTGCCAGAGGATGGAAGAATCGTGCAGTATCCTTTATAGGAGGTGGAGCAGGATCGTGGGCATCATAGCGGTCTGCCAGGGAATAGTGGAGCCACGCGGGATCCGTCGCATGAAGTGGAGAGAGTCGTGGCCGCCATAGCGGTCTGTCAGGGAATAATGGAGCTGCACGAAATCCATCGCAGGAAGTGGAGCAGGATCGTGGCGGTTGCTGTGTCGCGCCAGGGAGTGCAGATCCGTCGGCTGAAGTTCGATAGCGGTCGGAGTTGGTGATGGAGCCTGACTCCCGTAGGAGTCCGGGCGGAGTCCGCTTGCTGTCGGAGCCGGAGACGAGGCTCGGCTCCCGTAGGAGTCCGGGCAGAGTTTGTCTGCAGTTGGAGTCGAGGACGAGGCCCGACTCCCGTAGGAGTCCGGGCGGAGTTCACCTGCAATCAAAGTCGGGGCGAAGTCTGGCTCCCATAGGAGTCCGGATGGAGCTTGCCAGCGGTCGAAGTTGGTGACGGAGCCCAACTCCCGTAGGAGTCCGGGCGGAGTCCTCCTTGCGGTTGAAGTCGTGGGCGGAGCCCGGTTCCCGTAGGAGTCTGGGTGGAGTCCCCCTTGGAGTCATGGACGGAGCTCGGCTCCCATAGGAGTCCGGGCGAAGTTCTCCTGTAATTAAAGTCAGGTGTGAAGTCTGGCTCCCGTAGGAGTCCGGACGGAGCTTACCGATGGTTGAAGTTGGCGATGAAGCCCGGCTCCCGTAGGAGTCCGGGCGGAGTCCTCCTGCAATTAAAGTCAGGTGCGAAGTCCGACTCCCGTAGGAGTCCGGACGGAGCTTACCGGCGGTTGAAGTTGGCGACGGAGCCCGGCTCCCGTAGGAGTTCGACCGGAGTCCTCCTTGCGGTTGAAGTCATGGGCGGAGCCCGGCTCCCATAGGAGTCCGGGCGGAGTCCTCCTACAATTAAAGTCAGGTGCGAAGTCCGGTTCCCGTAGGAGTCCGGACGAAGCTTACCGGCGGTTGAAGTTGGCGACGGAGCTCGGCTCCCATAGGAGTCCAGGTGGAGTCCTCCTTGCGGTTGAAGTCATGGGCGGAGCCCGACTCCCGTAGGAGTCCGGGCGGAGTCCTCCTGCAATTAAAGTCAGGTGCGAAGTCCAGCTCCCGTAGGAGTCTGGATGGAGCTTACCGACGATTGAAGTTGGCGACGAAGCCTGGCTCCCATAGGAGTCCGGGTGTAGTCCTCCTTGCAGTTGAAGTCGTGGGCGGAGCCCGGCTCCCATAGGAGTCCGGGCGGAGTCCCCTTGGAGTCATGGACGGAGCCCACAAGGGTCAATCCCGATGAGAACTTTGGCTGTGGGTATTTTATACCCAACACCAGTCCCCGTACTTTCGAGTTTGAATTTCGAATGAAGGAAGTATAGAGAGATTGACATAGTCGAAGTTGTCCCCTCGAATCCTGCGCACGACCGCCTCCAGATATTTTGGCATTAAATGTGCGCGTGCTGGGGTCTTTTCGATTCGAGGTGATACGAAAGGACTCTTCGAAATTCCCACTGGTACACTGGCCCAGGTACGATGCAGTAATGGCCCTGCCAACTGTCAGCCACTTTCAGCCGCCTGTCGTGGTGAGTGGGACACGTGTCGAGCGCGGGCCGGCCTGGGGGGATTCACGATCATTATGGCGCCGGATCCCAGGGTCTATATAAACCTGTCCTTCCGCCTTTGGGGCCCTTATTCCGCTTCAGAATTCTAGCGGTATCCGCCCTTTCTTCAAGTGCCCTGTCTCTCTTGGCATCTCCTTGGGACATAGGCACCCTTCGAGTCATTCCTGTCCTCGCCCCTCTGCATCTCTCAGAGTGATCTAGATTAGTCCCGGAACCTCCGCCTCTCTTTTCGCCATCTAGGAGCCTTTTCTTTGCCATTTTCTTCTGTCATATTCCTCCGAGTTAGTCTGCTGTGACCTCTTGTCCTTTGCCCCATCTGTCTCCTTCGAGATCTTTAGAGTCTTCATTAGAAGTCATTTGAAATGTCTTTTAGCTCTTCTGCTTCCATCGGCTCCGAGAGTTCTTCCGCCTCCACCCCCCAGGTCCCCCGTTCTGTAGATGAATCCGTACCTGGGGTGGGGCCTCGTCCGATTTTCGCATCGGACGCCATTCCCTATTCCTTGACTCCAGATGAACTCCTGCTGATAAGGGTTCAGTACGGAGTTCCCTCGGAGTATGACTTGGAGCTTCCCGACCCCTCCGACCGGGCCAGCACTCCCCCATCTGGTCGCTTTTGCCTGTATCAGGAGGCATTTCGTGCCGGGCTCTGGCTTCCGCTTCCGTCCTTTGTTGTCGCCCTCTTCCGCTTTTTGGATATCTCTTTGGCTTCAGTTGCTCTGAATTCTTTTAGGTTTTTGATAGGGTTTTCTCCCTTTGCCATGTAGTCGAGGTCCAGCCGTCCCTCTCTCTGTTTAGGCATTTTTATACCTTCAAGCGCCATCCTTCGGCGAAGGACTGGTGGTATTTCTTCCCCCAGTTCGGCAAGAAAGGGTTGCTGAAAGGTGCCCCCTCTTCGATCCACAACTGGAAGGGGAAATACCTCTTCGTCCACTGCCCGACCTTGAGGCTGGGCCTGCCCCCTTGGGGCTCTCTGAGGGATTCTGTTCGTCGGGCCCCCAGTCTGGGGGAGGACGACCTCCAGGCTGCCCGAAAGCTTCTTGCCTATTCCGCTCCTTCCCTTCCCAACCTTCTGAGGGAGCAATTTTTATTCAACGTCGGCCTGAGCCCCCAAGATCCTGCGAGTACTTCATCTTTTCCTTTATCTTCTTTTCTTCTGCCCTTCTTCTTTTTCTTTCTCTTTTTTCACTCTTCTTCCTTCTCTCTCTTTTTCTCCTCTTTTTCTTCTTTTCTTCTCTTTTTTTTTTTACCCCATTGTCGATTTCTGACTCTTGATTGATTGGTTTGATTTTTTTTTTTTTTTTTTAAGGAATGGACGTCGAAGCAGCGCGGATGCTTGCCAGGGGCCTTAGGGCCCACAAAAGAAAGGGTGTCGCGACCTCCGGATCGGCGAAGAGGCCAGGGCGGAGGAGTTGAGCTTGGCCGCACCCGTCCAGGTGGCTCCAGCGATTGACATTTCCTCGGACGCCGAGCCAACGGCCCCCGGGCCTCCTCGAGGAGTCCGCCGATTGGGGCCCCCATTTCGGGGGTCTGCTCCATGGAGGCGCCCGTAGCTGAGAGGGGGAAGAGAAGGAAGTCGGTGGCCCACAGGGTGAGTAGCCGTCGAACCGCTGCTGACGAGTCCCTTAGCTCCGAAGAGGGGTCGGAGAATCCCTTCAATGACAGGGACTTGATCAGGTGGTTGATCGACGGCTGCATTCTGCCCGAAGTCGTCGAGAGGATCGACCACGCCGATCCTGAGCAGCGGGTCTGGGACTCTTTAGGGTCCTTCCTTGAGGTAAGCAAATCTTCATTTATCTGGCTATTCGACCCTTGTTCTGATCCCCTAGCCGCCCTTGCAGATTGGGCACCAGCTCCTCACCAATATCGAGGCGACGAACCATGCGAGGAGGGACATCGTCCAGGTGGAGGAGCGCTGTCGGGCCGAGGTTGCTCGCCTCAAAGAAAAGACGGCCGAAGTAGTCACCCTCCAAGAGGCCCTGGAAAGAGAGAAACAAGCCCGGGAGGAGGAAAAGCAGACCTTGGAGGAGACGGCGAGGAAGGTGGAGGCCGAGGTCGCCAATTTGATTGAGCAGACTCCAGTCCTGGTCTCGGAGGCTAGGGTTCTTGCAGTAGAGGAGTTCAAGGCCTCCGCAGAGATGAGGGACCTGAACATCCAATTCGGCCAGGAGGCGTTCATTAAGGGGTTCGAGCTCTGCCAGAGAGGGTGGCCAGAAAATTTTCGGAGCTCGACCTTAACTTCCTGGGTGAGGAGTCCGAAGATGAGGCCGGTCTCTCTCCTGCCATCACCGCTGCAGCAGCCCCCCCTCCCGGAATGTCGAGCTCTCCAACTCCTGCCCCTGAGGTCTGAGACCTCTGACCTTGTAGTTTTATTTTTCTGCAATTTTCCTTTACCTTCTTGTCTTCAAAATCATCCAATCAATAAAGTTGAATTTCTTATCGTGGGTGGCTTCTTCCTCCTTCTTTTCTTCTTTCTGTGATAAGACGTGTCTTGATACTTTTGTCTCCCAATGGTAGCACCTGCCGAAGCACTTCCCCTGCCCTTGGGGATCCCGCTGAAGTCGACGATCCAGCGGCTGAAGAAGGAGGTTCTTCAGTTGACAAGGAGGTCAAAGAAGATGGAAGGCGAGCTTCGCAGATTGAGGGAGGCCATTCTGAAGCCACCGCAGAGGCCACCCGCTTTCGGAATCTCCACGTGAAGGGGATCATGGAGTATAGCCGGAGGAAGGCAGACTTCGCGAAGGAGCTTGAGGAATGTAAGAAGAGCGCCACGATCGAATTTGGACTCAAGCTGCCAAGATCAGCGCTCTCAGGGTGGAACTGTCTACTGCGAAGGAGAAGATCGGTCAGCTGGAAGGAATTCATCCCGGCTCTTGGCCCCGGCCGACGGTGATCGAGAGTGGTCGAAGAGAGTCTTCGCCCTTCAGCAGCAGCTTCAAGATGCCGAGATGAGCTACGATGTGTATCGGGCCGGTTGGCGCAGGCAGGTGGATGAATATAAAGGGAGACTCAGGGTGGCGACCGACGAAGTTGCCCGTCTTCAGAGGCAACTGGCTGACAGGGCTCAGCTTACTTTCGCTCGGAATTCTGATGAGCTCCAGTCCCTAAGAGGAACCGTTGAAGGGATTTCTGTCGCCTCGGGGAAAAGACGGCTGAGTTGCAACAACTGAAGATCCAACTGGCATACGAGCAGCGAGCTGTCACGGATGCGGAGGTGAAATCTGAGGTCCTGAGAAAGAGGCGTCGAGAGGCGGAGGCCGAAAGCCAGCGACTTTGTCGGGCGCTCCAGGACGTGCTGCTAAAAAAGGGAGAGCTAGAAGAAGAAGTTGAGAATCTGAGGCAGTCCTGGATAGAGGGTGGAGTAGGTAATTCTAGATCGGAAGGAGCAGAGCTTCCCTAGGGCTCTTCTTGGCCTTCCATCTTTTCATGTATACATTTTTTCTTTTGTTGTTTTGTCTCGCTTTTGTCGCTTTGTTTTCTTCCTTTGGCCTTCCGGGCTTCGTGGTGTAATATTTCGCAAATGGAATGAAAAGAAAAGGGGGTTTTGTGTTACCTCGTCTGCATATCGTATTAAATTATCACCCACCGGACTTTCTTGTCGTTCGACTTGTTCGACGTTGGCGTCGCTTGTAGGTGCCCGATCGTCGATGCGATGGTTTCTTTCCCTGGTGTCTGAATCTGCCAGTACTTCGGAGGTACCGGCCATCTTCTTGATTTGTGTCTAGAGCCTTCTTAGAGGCTGGGGGTGTTTGGTAGGAACTCTCCGTCTTTGTTGAGACGAGGTTCCTTAGGTCTTTGGTGTGGTTCTCCTTCATCTGTTTCAGTCGTAGCTCGTCGCTCTTCCTCTTTAATTTTCCTCCTCTTTTTAGAGTGAGGGCCCTCCCCTCGCTTCTTGCGGGGGTGCATAGGAGTGTGAGGTGCCGCTGGGGGGCCTTTTCCCTTCATCCGATCTTATCGGGCGGCGGGTTTCGTCACCATCAGGATGAGGTTCTCCACCCATTTCCAATGGGGCCGCGGGGGCACGTAAGGGCCATTGCCAGGGTCTCTCCCCAATCCGGTCTAAAAGAACCGGACCTTCGACTTTGCTCATGTCAGGACGAGGTTCTCCTCCTGTTCCTGACATGGCCGTGGGGTGCGTTAGGCGTTGTAAGGCCTCTCCCCCATCCGATCTAAAAGAATCGGGCCTTCAACTTTGCTCATGTCAGGACGAGGTTCTCCTCCTGTTCCTGACATGGCTGTGGGGCACATTAGGGCGTTGTAAGGCCTCTCCCCCCTCCGGTCTAAAAAACCGGGCCTTTGACTTTGCTCATGCCAGGACGAGTTCTCCTCCTGTTCCTGACATGACTGTGGGGGCACATTAGGACGCTGTAAGGCCTCTCCCCCCATCCGGTCTAAAAGAACCGGGCCTTTGACTTTGCTCATGCCAGGTGAGGTTCTCCTCCTGTTCCTGACATGACTGTGGGGGCACATTAGGACGCTGTAAGGCCTCTCCCCCCATCCGTCTAAAGAATCGGCCTTTGACTTTGCTCATGCCAGGATGAGGTTCTCCACTGTTCCTGACATGGCTGTGGGGGGCACATTAGGGCATTGTAAGGCCTCTCCCCCAATCCGATCTCAAGATAATCGAACTTTCATTTTAGGTATGTTAGGATGAAGTTCTCCTCCGTTCCTAACATAACTTTGTTTTAGGTGTTTGAAGGGGTTATACCCAGTCGTGATGAATCCATGCCAAATGGGAAGAGCATGTTAAGTC
>NC_025995.2:69345187-69411019 GCF_000442705.2 Elaeis guineensis | reverse complement strand
GATCTAAATATGATATATTGCATGCATTCATTTAAACTTGAAATTCAAGTTCGAACAGTAAACACTTTACTGTAATGTGTTCAGAACACAATACCTTTGTGCGGGTTGTAGATCGCCGCAATCTGATCACCGTAGGAAGAATCTAATCATCACAACATAGCCACAAAGTGTGTCTGGCCTCTGCGGATCGTCCACATAAAACTTTCGGTCTGATCGACTCCTCACGAGTGCTAGCTCGTTGTAGAGTCCTTTTGACGGTCGATGCTGATTGAACTCCTTCGATCGATGTCTGTCGATTCTTTGGATACTTTGAATCATCAACAGATGTGCTTGAGAGGATGTAGAAGATCTTTCTAAAATTTTGTGGGCTCACGACACTCGTAGCTCATTTTCTCATTTTTTGAACCCCAGGCTAAAACTCTAGGGAACTCACTGGAAACCTTGCACCCACTTTTCTTTCTTTTCTTTCTTTTTCTCTTGGAAGGATATGGACTTCCTTCTCATGCACAAGACTTTCTCACGCCCCAAAATTTTTCTCCAAAATATTCTTCTTCTTACACCATGCACCACTCATCACCTCCTTTTATAACAACCTCAAACGTCTTATCCAAAAGAAAGGATAAAGATGAGTAATTGCACATTTGAATTTGTTGGTGCAAAAATCCGCTTGCACCGGAGAAGCTGGAGTCGAGGAAGTCGCGGTCACCGTCGGGACCTACAAAAGAAGTCTAAATCGGAGGTAGGGTTGCTTCGGCAAGATCCTCCGATGCTCAAGTCAGTTCTCTGCCTCAACAAGAATGGAGTGCTCGAACGAAAATTTTAGCAAAGTTTTAGGTAAAAATAAGAGCTTATAGAATAACGTATCTGGGGTCCCCTTTTTATCGGTGGAGGGCGCAATAGACTGATAGCAATGTTCATAACCATCTGGTAGTGGGCCGCCCACAGTCAGGAGAAATTTGTTGCGAGGAGTAGTGGAGTGGACTCGTGGCCCTCACTGTAGCGCGCCATGTAGAGTCTGCCGCAGGGAGTGGAGCGGCGTCCGTTGTCGCGACTTGCCAGAGGATGGAAGAATCGCGCAGTATCCGTTACAGGAGGTGGAGCAGGATCGTGGGCATCATAGCGGTCTGCCAGGGAATAGTGGAGCCGTGCGGGATCCGTCGCATGAAGTGGAGCAGAGTCATGGCCGTCATAGCGGTCTGTCAGGGAATAATGGAGCTGCATGAAATCCATCGCAGGAAGTGGAGCAGGATCGTGGTGGTTGCTGTGTCATGCTAGGGAGTGCAGATCCGTCGGCTGAAGTTCGGCAATGGTCAGAGTTGGTGACGGAGCCTGACTCCCGTAGGAGTCCGGGCGGAGTCCGCTTGCTATCGGAGCCGGAGACGAGGCCCGGCTCCTGTAGGAGTCCGGGCAGAGTTTGTCTGCAGCTGGAGTCAAGGACGAGGCCCGGCTCCCATAGGAGTCCGGGCGGAGTTCACCTGCAATCCAAGTCGGGGCGAAGTCCGGCTCCCGTAGGAATCCGGATGGAGCTTGCCAGCAGTCGAAGTTGGTGACGGAGCCCGCTCCTGTAGGAGTCCGGGCGGAGTCCTCCTTGCAGTTGAAGTCGTGGGCGGAGCCCGGCTCCCGTACGAGTCTGGGCGGAGTCCTCCTTGGAGTCATGGACGGAGCTCGGCTCCCGTAGGAGTCCGGGCGAAGTTCTCCTGTAATTAAAGTCAGGTGCGAAGTCCGGCTCCCGTAGGAGTCCGGACGGAGCTTACCGACGGTTGAAGTTGGCGACGAAGCACGGCTCCCGTAGGAGTCCGGGCGGAGTCCTCCTGCAATTAAAGTCAGGTGCGAAGTCCGGCTCCCGTAGGAGTCCAGACGGAGCTTACCGACGGTTGAAGTTGGCGACGGAGCCCGGCTCTCGTAGGAGTTCGGTCGGAGTCCTCCTTGCGGTTGAAGTCGTGGGCGGAGCCCGGCTCCCGTAGGAGTCCGGGCGGAGTCCTCCTGCAATTAAAGTCAGGTGCGAAGTCCGGCTCCCGTAGGAGTCCGGACGAAGCTTACCGGTGGTTGAAGTTGGCGACGGAGCCCGGCTCCCATAGGAGTCCAGGCGGAGTCCTCCTTGCGGTTGAAGTCGTGGGCGGAGCCCGGCTCCCATAGGAGTCCGGGCGGAGTCCTCCTGCAATTAAAGTCAGGTGCGAAGTCCGGCTCCCGTAGGAGTCCGGATTGAGCTTATCGACGGTTGAAGTTGGTGACGAAGCCTGGCTCCCATAGGAGTTCGGGCGTAGTCCTCCTTGCGGTTGAAGTCATGGGCAGAGCCCGGCTCCCGTAGGAGTCCGGGTGGAGTCCCCCTTGGAGTCGTAGACGGAGCCCGCAAGGGTCAATCCCGCTGAGAACTTCGGCTGTGGGTATTTTATACCCAACACCAGTCCCCCTACTTCTGAGTTTGAATTTCGAATGAAGAAAGTACAGAGAGATTGACATAGTCGAAGTTGTCCCCTCGAATCCTGCGCACGACTGCCTCCAGATATTTTGGCATTAAATGTGTGCGTGCTGGGGTCTTTTCGATTCGAGGTGATACGAAAGGACTCTTCGAAATTTCCACTGGTACACTGGCCCAGGTACGGTGCAGTAATGGCCCTGCCAACCATCATCCACTTTCAGCTGCCTGTCGTGGTGAGTGGGACACGTGTCGAGCGCGGGCCGGCCCGGGGGATTCGCGATCATTATGGCGCCGGATCTCAGGGTCTATATAAACCTGTCCTTCCGCCTTTGGGGCCCTTATTCCACTTCAGAATTCTAGCGGTATCCGCCCTTTCTTCGAGTGCCCTATCTCTCTTGGCGTCTCCTTGGGACATAGGCGCCCTTCGAGTCATCCCTGTCCTCGCCCCTCTGCATCTCTCAGAGCGATCTAGGTTAGTCCCGGAACCTCCGCCTCTCTTTTCGCCATCTAGGAGCCTTTTCTTTGCCATTTTCTTCTGTGTATTCCTCCGAGTTAGTCTACTGTGACCTCTTGTCCTTTGCCCCATCTGTCTCCTTCGAGATCTTTAGAGTCTTCATTAGAAGTCATTTGAAATGTTTTTGGCTCTTCCGCTTCCAGCGGCTCCGAGAGTTCTTCCGCCTCCACCCCCCAGGTCCCCCGTTCTGTAGATGAATCCATACCTGGGGTGGGGCCTCGCCCGATTTTCGCACCGGGCGCCATTCCCTGTTCCTTGACTACAGATGAACTCCTGCTGATAAGGGTTCAGTACGGAGTTCCCTCGGAGTATGACTTGGAGCTTCCCGGCCCCTCCGATCGGGCCAGCACCCCCCATCTGGTCGCTTTTGCCTGTATCAGGAGGCGTTTCGTGCCAGGCTCCAGCTTCCACTTCCGTCCTTTGTTGTCGCCCTCTTCCACTTTTTAGATATCTCTTTGGCTTCAGTTGCTCCGAATTCTTTTAGGTTTTTGATAGGGTTTTTCTCCCTTTGCCACATAGTCGAGGTCCAGCCGTCCCTCTCTCTGTTTAGGCATTTTTATACCTTCAAGCACCATCCTTCGGTGAAGGACTGGTGGTATTTCTCCCCCCAGTTCGGCAAGAAAGGGTTGCTGAAAGGTGCCCCCTCTTCGATCCACAACTGGAAGGGGAAATACCTATTCGTCCACTGCCCGACCTTGAGGCTGGGCCTGCCCTCTTGGGGCTCTCTGAGGGATTCTGTTCGCCGGGCCCCCAGTCTGGGGGAGGACGACCTCCAGGCTGCCCGAAAGCTTCTTGCCTATTCCACTCTTCCCTTCCCAACCTTCTGAGGGAGCAATTTTTATTCAACGTCGGCCTGAGCCCCCAGGATCCTGCGAGTACTTCATCTTTTCCTTTATCTTCTTTTCTTCTGCCCTTCTTCTTTTTCTTTCTCTTTTTTCACTCTTCTTCCTTCTCTCTCTTTTTCTCCTCTTTTTCTTCTTTTCTTCTCTTTTTTTTTTTACCCCATTGTCGATTTCTGACTCTTGATTGATTGGTTTGATTTTTTTTTTATTTTAAGGAATGGACGTCGAAGCAGTGCGGATGCTTGCCAGGGGCCTCAGGGCCCACAAAAGAAAGGGTGTCGCGACCTCCAGATCGACGAAGAGGGCCAGGGCAGAGGAGTCGAGCTTGGCTGCACCCGTCCAAATGGCTCCAGCGATTGACATTCCCTCGGACGCCGAGCCAACGGCCCCCCGGGCCTCCTCGAGGAGTCCACCGATTGGGGCCCCCGTTTCGGGGGTCTGCTCCATGGAGGCGCCCGTAGCCGAGAGGGGGAAGAGAAGGAAGTCGGTGGCCCGCAGGGTGAGTAGCCGTCGAACCGCTGCTGAGAGTCCCTCGGCTCCGAAGAGGGGTGGAGAATCCCTTCAATGACAGGGACTTGATCAGGCGGTTGATCGATGGCTGCATTCTGTCCGAAGTCATCAAGAGGATCGACCATGCCGATCCTGAGCAGCGGGTCTGGGACTCTTTAGGGTCCTTCCTTGAGGTAAGCAAATCTTCATTTATCTGGCTATTCGACCCTTGTTCTGATCCCCTAGCCGCCCTTGCAGATTGGGCACCAGCTCCTCGCCAATATCGAGGCGACGAACCGTGCGAGGAGGGACATCGTTCAGGTGGAGGAGCGCTGTCGGGCTGAGGTTGCTCGCCTCAAAGAAAAGACGGCCGAAGTAGTCGCCCTCCAAGAGGCCCTGGAAAGAGAGAAACAAGCTCGGGAGGAGGAAAAGCAGACCTTGGAGGAGACGGCGAGGAAGGCGGAGGCCGAGGTCGCCAATTTGATTGAGCAGACTCCAGTCCTGATCTCGGAGGCCAGGGTTCTTGCGGTAGAGGAGTTCAAGACCCCCGCAGAGATGAGGGACCTGAACGTCCAATTCGGCCAGGAGGCGTTCATTAAGGGGTTCGAGCTCTGCCAGGAGAGGGTGGCCAGAAAATTTTCGGAGCTCGACCTTAACTTCCTGGGTGAGGAGTCCGAAGATGAGGCCGGTCTCTCTCCTGCCATCACCGCTGCAGCAGCCCCCCCTCCCGGAATGCCGAGCTCTCCAACTCCTGCCCCTGAGGTCTGAGACCTCGACCTTGTAGTTTTATTTTTCTACAATTTTTCTTTACCTTCTTGTCTTCAAAAATCATCCAATCAATAAAGTTGAATTTCTTGTCGTGGGTGGCTTCTTCCTCCTTTCTTCTTTCTGCTTTTCTTTCTGTGATAAGATGTGTCTTGATACTTTTGTCTCCCAATGGTAGCGCCCTGCCGAAGCACTTCCCCTGCCCCTGGGGATCCCACTGAAGTCGACGATCCAGCGACTGAAGAAGGAGGTTCTTCAGTTGACAAGGAGGTCAAAGAAGATGGAAGGCGAGCTTCGCAGATTGAGGGAGGGCCATTCTGAAGCCACCGCAGAGGCCACCCACTTTCAGAATCTCCACGTGAAGGGGATCATGGAGTATAGCCAGAGGAAGGTAGACTTCGCGAAGGAGCTTGAGGAATGCCAGAAGAGCGCCAGCGATCGAATTTGGGCTCAAGCTGCCAAGATCAGCGCTCTCAGGGTAGAACTGTCTGCTGCGAAGGAGAAGATCGGCCAGCTGGAAGGAAGTTCATCCCGGCTCTTGGCCCCGGCTGACGGCGATCGAGAGTGGTCGAAGAGGATCTCCGCCCTTCAGCAGCAGCTTCAAGATGCCGAGATGAGCTACGACGTGCATCCGTTGGCAGGCGTGCATCGGGCCGGTTGGCGCAGGCAGGTGGATGAATATAAAGGGAGACTCAGGGTGGCGACCGATGAAGTTGCCCATCTTCAGAGGCAACTGGCTGACAGGGCTCAGCTTACTTCCGCTCGGGATTCTGATGAGCTCCAGTCCCTAAGAGGAACCGTTGAAGGGATTTCTATCGCCCTCGGGGAAAAGACGGCTGAGTTGCAACAACTGAAGATCCAACTGGCATACGAGCAGCGGGCCATCACGGATGCGGAGGTGAAATCTGAGGTCCTGAGAAAGAGGCATCGAGAGGCAGAGGCCGAAAGCCAGCAACTTCGTCGGGTGCTCCAGGACGTGCTGCTAAAAAAGGGAGAGCTAGAAGAAGAAGTTGAGAATCTGAGGCAGTCCTGGATAGAGGGTGGAGTAGGTAATTCTAGATCGGAAGGAGCAGAGCTTCCCTAGGGCTCTTCTTGGCCTTCCGTCTTTTCATGTATACATTTTCCTTTTGTTGTTTTGTCTCGCTTTTGTCTCTTTGTTTTTCTTCCTTTGGCCTTCCGGGCTTCGTGGTGTATATTTCGCAAATGGAATGAAAAAGAAAAGGGGGTTTTGTGTTACCTCGTCTGCATATCATATTAAATTATCGCCCGTCGGACTTCTCTTGTCGTTCGACTTGTTCGACGTTGGCATCGCTTGGAGGTGCCCGGTCGTCGATGCGATGGTTTGCTTTCCCTAGTGGTCCAAATTTTGTAGTACTTCGGAGGTACTGCCATCTTCTTGATTTGTGTCGAGAGCCTTCTTAGAGGCCGGGGGTGTTTGGTAGGAACTCCCCATCTTTGTTGAGACGAGGTTCCTTAGGTCTTTGGTGTGGTTCGTCCTTCATCTGTTTCAGTCGTAGCTCGTCGCTCTTCCTCTTTAATTTCCCTCTTCTTTTCAGAGTGAGGGCCCTCCCCTCGCTTCTTGCGGGGGTGCATAGGAGTGTGGAGGTGCCGCTGGGGGGCCTTTTCCCTTCATCCGATCTTGTCGGGCGGCTGGGTTTCGTCACCATCAGGATGAGGTTCTCCTCCCGTTTCCAATGGGGCCACGGGGGCACGTAAGGGCCATTGCCAGGGTCTCTCCCCCCAATCCGGTCTAAAAGAACCAGACCTTCGACTTTGCTCATGTCAGGACGAGGTTCTCCTCCTGTTCCTGACATGGCCGTGGGGGTGCGTTAGGGCATTGTAAGGCCTCTCCCCCCATCCGATCTAAAAGAATCGGGCCTTCAACTTTGCTCATGTCAGGACGAGGTTCTCCTCCTGTTCCTGACATGGCTGTGGGGGCACATTAGGGCATTGTAAGGCCTCTCCCCCCTCCGGTCTAAAAGAATCGGGCCTTTGACTTTGCTCATGCCAGGACGAGGTTCTCCTCCTGTTCCTGACATGACTGTGGGGGCACATTAGGGCGCTGTAAGGCCTCTCCCCCCATCCGGTCTAAAAGAACCGGGCCTTTGACTTTGCTCATGCCAGGACGAGGTTCTCCTCCTATTCCTGACCTGACTGTGGGGGCACATTAGGACGCTATAAGACCTCTCCCCCCATCCGATCTAAAAGAACTGGGCTTTGACTTTGCTCATGCCAGGATGAGGTTCTCCTCCTATTCCTGACATGGCTGTGGGGGGCGCATTAGGGCGTTGTAAGGCCTCTCCCCCAATCCGATCTCAAGATAATCGAACTTTCATTTTAGGTATGTTAGGATGAAGTTCTCCTCCCGTTCCTAACATAACTTTATTTTAGGCATTTGAAGGGGTTATACCCAGTCGTGATGAATCCATGCCAAATGGGAAGAGCATGTTAAGTCCAAAGGAATTTAGATGCAAGGCGAAATCGTAGGCGATACATTTATAGGTTTCCCGAGTCTCATGGTTGTGGGAGGTCTGCTCCTCCATGAGGCCCTCCGATGATGGAGTCGATGGTCCCGATGGGAGGCCGATCTCCGGGCTGCTCCTCCCTTCTTGGCGGTTCAGGTTGCGACAGGGCCCTTGGCCGATCTCCTCTACCCTCAGGCCGGTGTCGTATGAACCTGTTGAGTTGACCTCGCGGATGAGCTCCTCGATCTCATCTCAGAGCTGGATGCATTCCTCGTATCATGGTCGTGATCGCAGTGGTAGAGACAGAACTTGTTGGGGTTGCGCTTCCGGGGTGTGTGCGCATCCTCTCTGGCCTAGGGAGCTGCTCCTGACCTCCATCAGTACCTGGGTCTTCGAGGCATTGAGGGGGGCGTACCTGCGAACCTTCCCGGTGGAGAACCCCGCCAAACCCCATGATTCGGACTCCTCTGCCTGTGCACCCGGGGTGGAGTATGGGCACGCTTGTGCCCAGGAGGGGATCGAGAACGCGGCGAGCTTCTCTCGACCTTTTTTCGACTGCGGGCTTATTCGAGTCTCCTGCCTGCCGCTCTCCATGGTCTCGTCGTCCTTCATTTTGAAGGCTTCTTCTGCTTGGGTGTATCCTTCAGCCTGAGCCAACAAATCAGCAAAATCCTTAGGGTACTTCTTCTCCAGGGAGAATAAAAGGTCATTCTTCTGAAGGCCGCCCTTCAGAGCGGCCATTGCGACTGATTGGTCCAAGTTCCGGACCTCCAGCGCCGCGACGTTGAAACGGTTGATGTAGGCCCGAATGGACTCCCCTTCCCTCTGCTTGATATTGATGAGGGACTCCGAACCCTTCCAGGGGCGTCAGCTGCTGACAAAATGGGCCACAAATTGGTGGCTCATTTGATCGAAGAAAAAGATGGTACCCGATTTCAGAGCTGAGTACCAGTTTCTTGCCGCTCCCTTCAAGGTGGATGGGAAGGCCCGGCATAGAATGGCGTCGGGAGTGCCGTGAAGCAGCATCATCATCCGAAAGGCTTCCAGATGATCAATGGGTTCGAGGTCCTGTCTAGCTTTCGAACTGGGGGAGCTTGAAGTTTGGCGGGATCGGTTCCTGTATGATCATTTGAGAGAAGGGAGGGTCAGTGCAAATATCCTCACCATAAGCGGGGGAGCATGGCGGAGTTCTTCGATCCGTCAGTTCATCTCTTGGAGTCTCCGATCTAGGAAATCCTCTCGACTTCGAGTCTCGAGGGTCCTCTGCAGAATGGGGTAGGGATCTTCCAGGGGTGGAGTCGTGGTCTGATTGAGGGCTCTCCACCCTCGGGTTCATTTTCTCAGGAAGGATGGGGCGGCTGGCCCAAGTGGCCCCCCCCGCCAGATTCTGGTGTTCCGACGACACCCTTTCCAGGCGCACTGATGCCTGCGGCTGCTGCTGCTGCTGCATAGCCTGCACAGCTTCTGTGAGGCCTCTGACCTGCTGCGCTAGCAGATCAAACTGCTCCACGCCGACCGTCATCACGGAGGAGGAGGAGGAGGTTGAGAAATAGAAGGGGAGGCCGGAGCCTGAGATCTGGCCGTGGAGGCTATGGATCATCGTGTGGACGCCTTGCGGGGAGGCATCGAGCAAAGACCAAGTGGAGGAAGGAGGAGAGGACGTCAGAAAAGATGCCCGGGGGCGGTCCCATTAGCGCTCCTTTAAGAACAAAGGTACCGAAGAACAGGCCCCTTCCTCTAGCGTCAATCCTGTTGGTGCAAAAATTGCTTGCGCCGGAGAAGCTGGAGTCGAGGGAGTCGCGGTCGCTGTCGGGACCTGCAAAAGAAGTCTAAACCGAGGTAGGGTCGCTCCGGCAAGACCCTCAGACGCTCAAGTCAGTTCTCTGTCTCAACAAGAATGGAGTGCTCGAACAAAATTTTAACAGAGTTTTTAGGTAAAAATAAGAGCTTATAGAATAACGTATCTGGGGTCCCCCTTTTTATAGGTGGAGGGTGCAACAGACTGATAGCGACGTTCATAACCGTCTGGTAGTGGGCCGCCCACAGTCAGGAGGAATTTGTTGCGAGGAGTAGTGGAGTGGACCCGTGGTCCTCACTGTAGCGTGCCACATGGAGTCTGTCGCAGGGAGTGGAGCGCGTCCGTTGTCCGACTTGCCAGAGGATGGAAGAATCGTGCAGTATCCTTACAGGAGGTGGAGCAGGATCGTGGGCATCATAGCGGTCTGCCAGAGAATAGTGGAGCCGTGCGGGATCCGTCGCATGAAGTGGAGCAGAGTCGTGGCCGTCATAGCGGTCTGTCAGGGAATAATGGAGCTGTGCGGAATCCGTCGCAGGAAGTGGAGCAGGATCGTGGTGGTTGCTGTGTCGTGCCAGGGAATGCAGATCCGTCGGCTGAAGTTTGGCAGCGGTCGAAGTTGGTGACGGAGCCTGGCTCCCGTAGGAGTCGGGCGGAGTCCGCTTGCTGTCGGAGCCGGAGACGAGGCCCGCTCCGTAGGAGTCCGGGCGGAGTTTGTCTGCAGCAGAGTCGGGAAGAGGCCCGGCTCCCGTAGGAGTCCGGGCAGAGTTACCTGCAATCAAAGTCGGGCGAAGTCCGGCTCCCGTAGGAGTCCGGATGGAGCTTGCCAGCGGTCGAAGTTGGTGACAGAGCCCGGCTCCTGTAGGAGTCCGGGCGGAGTCCCCCTTGGAGTCGTGGACGGAGCTCGCTCCCGTAGGAGTCCGGGCGAAGTTCTCCTGCAATTAAAGTCAAGTGCGAAGTCTGGCTCCCGTAGGAGTCCGGACGGAGCTTACTGGCAGTTGAAGTTGGCGACGAAGCCCGGCTCCCGTAGGAGTCCGGCGGAGTCCTCCTTGCGGTTGAAGTCATGGGGGAGCCTGACTCCCGTAGGAGTCCGGGCGGAGTCCTCCTGCAATTAAAGTCAGGTGCGAAGTCCGGCTCCCGTAGGAGTCCGAACGGAGCTTACCGCGGTTGAAGTTGGCGACGGAGCCCGGCTCCCGTAGGAGTTCGGGGGGAGTCCTCCTTGCGGTTGAAGTCATGGGCGGAGCCCGCTCCCGTAGGAGTCCGGGCGGAGTCCTCCTGCAATTAAAGTCAGGTGCGAAGTCCGGCTCCCGTAGGAGTCCGGACGGAGTCCTCCTTGCGGTTGAAGTCATGGGCGGAGCCCGGCTCCCGTAGGAGTCCGGGCGGAGTCCTCCTGCAATTAAAGTCAGGTGCGAAGTCCGGCTCCCGTAGGAGTCCGGACGGAGCTTACCGGCGGTTGAAGTTGGCGATGAAGCCTGGCTCCCGTAGGAGTCCGGGCGGAGTCCTCCTTGCGGTTGAAGTCGTGGGTGGAGCCCGGCTCCCGTAGGAGTCCGGGCGGAGTCCCCCTTGGAGTCGTGGACGGAGCCCGCAAGGGTCAATCCCGCTGAGAACTTCGGCTGTGGGTATTTTATACCCAACAGAATTCAAATCAAATTTTGAATTCAAATAGACACCAATTATCCCTTATCCACTAAAGGCGTAGGTATGGCTTAAATTATGCATGGAGTGATTTCAAGAGAAACTTTTTCTCATGTAATAAGTGGGGTGTAAAAAAAGAATAAGGTGCAAAGATTGATTACCCATTCAAATTCAAACTTTATTTTGAATTTGAATGGCCAACCAATCATCCTTATCCATTCAAATGGCACATTAAAGTGGGACATGGAGAGGGCTTGGGTGAGTAAAAAATTCATGAGAAGTTCCTTCTCATGAATTCAAATGGGTGCAATGGAAGTGAGGTGGCGCATGGAGATTGGGTCAAGGTGGTTTACTTATTTAAACCAACCTAATTGAACCAAATAAGTTAGGTCCAATTAGACTAATTTAAACCCAACTAAATTAGGTTTAGTTAGGCTCAATAAAATTTTAATCAAATCAAAATTGATTAAGCCCAACCTCTGATCAAATCAGGGACCAAACCATCTCGACGATTAGGTCAACTCTTAACCTAATCGGGTCAAACCCAACTGAATCCAATTCAATTGGACTTGATCCAAAAATAATTACTCAATCAAATTGAGTTAATTAGTGATCAAATCACTAATTAAACCTTTCATAAATATTGAGTCCAAATTCGATGGGCAATCAGGCATCAGAATTCATCGATATGTAACCCTGATCGAAAAGTCCCAACCAGTGGGACTCTTGACCCCGTACCCATAATGTGTGGAACTTGTGATCAGAGAATCTTAATTCTCGATCACTGAGTCTCAAACATGTAGGATTCTACATCAGCCATCAGATCAGATAAGAACCTCTAATGTGTGTGACCCCACAGGTTCGAACCTAAGCCGGTAGCACAGGAACCAATTCCTGTACTAATCGAAGTGACCATCTAGCAATGGTACCCGATGTTCGGATAGGTCGAAGAGTCATAATCGCAACACTCAAAACCTACATGAATATGGTTACTGTATAATTCATCCTTTTGACCCTGTGTTTAGGATGACTCAGGGTTAAACTGTCAACCCTGATCAGATCATCCGAATCGTGCTCAACTCAAACAGTCCTGTAACTCCTCACAAGGACTACCCTGGCCAAGGTTTTGCTAAATTGAAACATGACTGTACACAGCTCCTAAACTAGAGTGGTCAATCTCATCTTGACACATGCACCGACAAGTCAAGTACTTGACTACACCAGCAACCTTCCGTCACTGAATTAAAAATTCAGGTAGTCCAGTGCCTAAGTGCAGTGAGTTGCTTGCAAGTCACTGTGACGGTCTCAGGTCGGAGGGATATTTATACCCATATTCCATCGGAGCAAATCTTGACAGCAGAAATAGCTATGGAGTTGGTCACGTTCAGTGAGATGTACCCTTACATCTCACCTGTATGCCATATCAGTGTCTCCACACTCATTGGTTAAGAGGACAACCAACTTATATGGCACACAATGATCTATGCTTGATAAACGTTGTCGTCCTTGGTAACAACGTATCATTTGGTCGCGAACAGATTTAAGGACTAAACAATAAATCCTCCTTTGTCGAGTCTAAATAGTCCTAAGGACTTCACCATAACATAGGAGTTCATTAGAAGATGAAATATTTTATGATAAAAAATACCAAAATAATTTTTATTAATTCATAATTCACGTACAAATATAAAAATGAGCACAACCGTCAACAGGCTGACGATTGACTTTGGGAACTATTCCCAATAGGAGAGTACACCAATAGAGAGTTTTATATTTCTTGCGAGAAGTGCGATATCAAAAGGTACTTCTCAGTGAGAGGAACTCCTCAACAAAATGGGGTGGCCGAGAGGATCAACATAACCCTTTTGAAAAAGACACGGTGCATGAGGCTGCAGGCAGGGCTTCCTAAGGTATTTTAAATTGATACAGTGGATGCAGCCTGCTATTTGGTGAATCGATCACCTTACATAAGACTAGATGGTGGTATTCCAGAGGAGAAATGGTCTAAAAGAAGGATTAGACTAAGCCATCTAAGGGTGATTGGGTGCACGGCATATATGCACATCGATGCTGATGAGCGGACCAAGTTGGACGTCAGGTCATAGAAGATGGTGTTCTTGGGGTATCCACAAAGAATTAAGGGATACCGGCTATGGGATCCCTTGGAGAAGAAGGTCATCATCATTAGAGATGTCACCTTCAATGAAAATTTAGATCTCCAAAGGCAAGATAGCATGGAGGAGCAGTAGGAGGTCCAGCAGGGGCAGCGCTGGACAACTTACATCCTATTCCATTTTGCCTCTTGCAGGTGCATCGAGAGAACTTGGTATTCAAGTGGAGCACTTTTCAGATGTGTCTCCACAGGTGGAGAGAACTTGGGATGGGTGATAGAAGCCAAGAGGTCCAGCAGGAGTAAGCTGGACCTAGGATGGACATCAAAGTTGCACTGCATTTATCTCAGAGAGGCTACATCAAGAAGGCCTTGGAGAGGTTCGGGATGAAGAAAGTAAAACCGACAGAGCTGCCACTTGCTGGGCACTTCAGACTCTCAAAGATGATGTCACCACAAATTGAGGTGAAGGCTCAGGAGATGGAGAGAGTGCCACATGCCTTTAGTGTGGGAAGCCTTATGTTCGCCATGGTGTGTTGTAGGCCGGATATTGCCCACACAGTAAGCCAAGTCAGCAGGTTCATGGCGTAGCCTGGCAGGGAGCACTGGCGAGCACTGAAGGAGATCTTCAGGTACTTGGTGGGTACTATTAGAGTTGACATCTGCTACGGATAGTGAGGAGGTACTGAAGACTCTTCAACACATCCAAGGAGGCTCGGGGGCAGATAGGAGGGTTTATAGATGCTATTTTGGTGGAGATGTGGACACTCAGCGTTCAACAACAGATTTTGTATTCAGTCTGTTTGGAGGTCCAGTTTCATGGAGATCATGCTTGCAACCCATCACGGCCTTATCGACCACTGAGGTGGAGTATATTGGCATTATGGAGGCAGCGAAGGAGGCCCAATGGTTGAAGGGTTTGGTGTTGGAGATGGGCCTTGCACAGGAGGCCGTCAGGGTATACTGTGATAGTCAGAGTGCACTGTTACTTGTACAGAACTCTATCTACCATGTGAGGATGAAGCACATCGACATTAGATATCACCAGATTAGAGAGCTTTTGAAAGAAGGGGAGGTGGAGCTGGTGAAGGTCCACACCAAGGAGAATCAGCGATATATTGATAAAGGTTCTTCCACGAGATAGCTTTCGAAGATATGTGACACTGATGTGCTTGATGGACAGGACAGAGTTGGCTGAGACCTTAGGGCACCAAGGTGGAGATTGTTGGGCCTCATGTGGTGCTCCTAAGGGTTAGGAGACCAAGGCTAAGGTCAAGATCCAAAGCCCATGAGATGCTCATGGAGTTTTAGGACTAGTTTGGGTCCTAAGACGAAAGACTGTCAGTCTTTCGGGTCTTGAGGTTCAGAAGACTTGAGCCTCAAGGGGCTAACTTGTTTTAGGCTGGATTTGAGTCCTAGGTAGATGAGATTTGTTCAAATCATGGGTGTACATGGGTTTGGATAAATACAAATCTTATATCAAGTTAGCCAAGGAGTTTTGTGGTTGGATCACATTGACTTGTATAAATATCTTTGTATTTAGGATTTATATGAATGGTTCAATCAATCAAATTATTTTCTCCCTAAACTTTCTCTATCTTTCTCTTTGGTTGTCATCCCCTAGGATGAAGAAACCCTAGCCACCATCATCAAGGAGAATCCCTAATCTAGCTGTCCAAGATCTTTTTCAAGACCCCAAGATGTGGTGTTTCCAGTTTGAAACCCAGACGAAGGATCAGTGAAGAGTTGAAGAAATTTGAAGACTTCTTGGTGCCAGCAGAATTTAGCAGCAGCATCCTGTTCTTCTTTAACGTGTTTCATCCCCTTTCAGTGAGTTTTCTTCATTGATCTCCTGGTGGGAGATACTCCACACACCTAAAAATATGGACAACAGTGATGCCCCAACTTAACTATCAAGAAAATTAATTAAGGACTTGCACCCTTAATTCATTTGATCTATAACCTTAGACACCTAACAATTGAGTCCAATGAATCTAATTCATTTAGGTTATTAGCAGGTAGTTAAGTTTGAATTATCTTATCAAATAAGAAATTCAAACATAAAGAGAAAATTGGATCCAATCATGTGCTAGCAAGGTTACCTTGAACCCAATAGGATTTTTCTAAACTCAATTGACACTTCATAAGTCCAATTGCTTATTTCAGATCTAATCCCTTTGTTGTGTAACCCCATAGATTCAATTCTATCTGGTAGTAAGATATACAATGATGTCTATCAAAGTATCATTGAAACTCTTTTCAAACGATCAGAATAATTTCACTCTAACTCATCAAGGATTGTCGATCTAGAACAATCCTAGAGAGCTCTCACAATCCATCAGTGACACCTAGCAATATGTAGTGGCAATCCAGTAGAATCTAAAAAAATCTCAAGGTATAGTTAACATATGATTCAGTCTCTCTATCGTGAGCCTCGACTAGATGGCAGATCATGGATAAATCATCAAATCTCAACATCAGTCATATGATAGATTCGATTAGCTCAAGTCTATTTGTGATTCTTATGGAAACTCCTTTCCAACAATCACACTACTGTGGCCACAGACTCTCGAACTTAGCTTCTCAAATCCATAGGACTACTTCTCTCTATCAAGATTGATAAATCCCATCTTAATGCGCACCTTATTCCTACAGTGGACCAACTATCGTCAACATCCACTACAAGGCTCATTGAGATCCATATTTATGTGTCAGTCAAATTTCAGCAGCCTCGCTATGAGCAGTAGTACAATCTTAGATTAAATAATCATTCACACAACTACACCATCGAGATAATCACTGACGATCGAATAGAAATTCAGGTGATCTCTCATATGGTCACGCTCAGTACTAGTTGTTCTCTAACAACTATCCGCACTCATCACCCAGTGTCTCTACACTGTAGACTAGAGACTCATCTATCTCGAAGGAAATGATTTGTGTGTCAGTCTATCCGGATCGATCACCATCCTCATGATGATTCTATGACCAGAAGCATTTAAGAATTAGATACATGTCTCTAATTCTCAACTCTTTAAGAATATGTATCGAAAGTTAATTCTATGGATGATTCAAGGACACATCACACTTGAATAAAAATAAACTTATCCTTTTATTGATCAAATCAATATATTAAGTATAAAATTATCTTTTAGATTTATTATAATGTGTCAGTCATATTGACGTCTAGGACATACATCTAACAATCTTTCACTTGGACTAAAGTCAATTGGCCACTAATTTAAGTCCCATCTTCTCAAGGTGGACTTTTATTTTCAGTTGGCTCAATTACTTTATCAGTGGGTCTACCACATTGTTTGTGGAGTCTATTCTTCACACCTCAATATGTTTCTTTTCGAGGTAGTCACGTATGATATGATACCACCGCTCGATATGCTTTGATTTCTGATGAAACCTCAGCTCCTTAGCAAGTACTATGGCTCCATTATTATCGTAATAAAGTGGTATGGCATCCGATGTCATAACCCCAAGTTCTGCGACTAACTTCTTGAATCAGAAGCCTTCTTTTGCAGTATCCGAAGCAGCGACATACTCAGCCTCTGTGGTTGAATCCGCTATGATGGGTTACTCGAAACTCTTCCAACTAACTGCGCCACCATTGCAAATGAATACATATCCTGACATAGACTTTCTATCATTAGGATCAGACATGAAGTCTGAGTCAGTATATCCCTCAACTCACAACTTTGAATCTTCTCTAAAGATCAAGAACAAATCTTTAGTTCTTCTCAAGTACTTAAGAATGTTCTTCATAGCTATCCAGTGCTTCTCATCCGAATTTGACTGATACCTGCTCGTGACTCACAGCAAGGGCAATATCAGGTCGAGTACATAGCATAGCATACATGAGGCTCTTTATGGCTGAGGCATAAGGAATCCTACTCATGCACTGAACTTTCTCAGATGTGGTTGGATACATCGTCTAAGAAAGATTAATACCATGCCTAAGAGGTAAAAGTCCTCTTTTAGAGTTTTTCATACTGAATCTCTTCAGCACCTTCTCTATGTATAACTTTTGTGATAGGCCTAGCATCCTTTTAGATCTATCCCTATAGATTTTTATTCCAAGAATATAGGATGCTTCTCCTAGATCTTTCATGGAGAATTTTTTGGACAGCCATCTTTTAACCATGATCAACATGGGAGTATCATTTCCAATGAGGAGAATATCATCTACGTATAATACGAGAAATGTTATTGTGCTCCCACTGATCCTTTTGTATATATATGGTTCCTCTTCATTTTTGATGAAATCAAATGATTTGATTGCATCATCAAAATGATGATTTCAACTCCGAGAGACTTACTTTAATCCGTATATGGACTTTTGCAGCTTGTGGACTCTGTGATCACCATCACCAGATGTGAAATCCAAAGGCTGCTTCATATAGATATTTTTCTTAAGATATCCATTCAGAAAAATAGTTTTCACATCCATCTGTCAGATTTCATAATCATAGTAAGCTGCAATAGCAAGCAAAGTGTAGATGGATTTCAGTATATCTATGGGTGAGAAAGTTTCTTGATAGTCAATGCCCTCACGCTGACTATAGCCTTTTGCCACAAGCCTAGCTTTATAGGTCTCTACCTTACCCATCGGTACTTTTTTTTTTTTGTAGATCCATTTACACCCAATGGGTACAATACCCTCAGGTGGATCCACTAAGGTCCATACTTGGTTCAAGTGCATCGAGTCAATTTTTGACTTCATTACATCTAATCATTTCTCAAAATCGATGTCAGACATCATCTCGTCAAAAGTATTAGGATCATCGCCATGACCCCTATCTCTCATAAAGAATATTTTCTTTACTTTCTTTGTAAGCATACCCATGTACCTTTCAGGAGATCGGGAGACCCTGCTAGATCTACAAGGTGGTAGAGAAACATCAACTACTGGCTCATGAATAATGGGTTCCTGAGGATCTATAGCTCTTGGCTCTTCAGAAACCTTCTCTTCGAGCTCAACTAACCTCCCACTGCCACCATCCTGAATAAACTTTTTTTCTAAGATTATGGCATTCTGACTCACAATCACATTGTGATCTTATAGAAAGTAGAAGTAGTATCCCATTGATTCTTTTGGATACCCAATAAAATAAACTATTATAGATCTATCCTCTAGTTTATCGCTCATCTATCTCTTGACATAGGTCGGACATCCCTAAGTCTTAAGATAACCCAGACTTAGCTTCTTACCATACCATATCTCATATGGTGTGGTAGAAATAAATTTTGATGGAACCTTATTCAATAGGTGATTGGCAGTTAATAAGAAATGTCCCCAAAGATATAAGGGTAGATCGGTGAAGCTCATCATGGATCTGACCATATCTAATAGAGTTCTATTCCTCCTTTCAGATATTCCGTTGAGCTAAGGTATTTTGGAAGGAGTCCATTGAGAGACTATGCCGTTGTCTTTAAGATATCTCAAAAACTTTCGACTGAGGTATTCACCTTCTTGATCAGATCGAAGAACCTTAATGGGTTTGTTTGTTTGTTTTTCTACTTCATTTTTGAATTTCTTGAACCTTTTAAAGACTTCAGACTTGTGTTTCATCAAATACACATATCCATACCTAGACAATTCATCGATAAAAGTAATGAAATAGCTATAACCATCCTTGGCCTGTACATCAAATGGCCCACACACATTGGTGTGTACCAGAGCAAGTAACTCAGTGGCCCTTTCTCGATGCCCTACAATGGATAACTTGGCCATTTTTCTTCAAAGGTAAGATTCACAAGCTGGATACAGCTCTGGATGAAGAGAGCCAAAGATCCCATCCTTTTCTAGTTTATTTATCCTATCCTCTCCAATATGGCCTAGTCTATGATGCTACAAGTACTTTCGATTAATTTCATCTCTAAATCTCTTTTGGCCTGTGGTACTTACTATTTGCTCATTTAAATTCATATTCACATCAACATGTAAGTGATATAGACTGTCAATTAAAAGACCACGTGCAACCAATTTATTTCATAAATAAATGGAACAAAAATTTTTATTGAAACTAATTTTAAAACCTTCCTGTGCTAGCACAAACACAAAAATCAAATTTTGACTAGCTACTGAAACAAAATAATAGTCTTTTAAATCTAATCTAAAATCTGACGGTAATCGAAAAGGATAAATGCCAACAGCTTCTACGATAACTTTTGCTCCATTGCCAACCCGAAGGATCATGTCACCTTTCCTCAACTTCTTACTTTCTATTAGACCATGCATTGAGGTACATATATGAGCACCCGAACCAGAGTCTAATATCCAACTAGAAGTAAAAAAAATTATAAGATTAGATTCAATTACGAGTATACCTTCTGAAGGTTTATCACCCTTTTTGGTCTTTAGGCTCTCCAAATAGAGTGGACAGTTCCTCCTCCAATGGCTTTCAGCATCACAGTGGAAATATTTTTTTTTTGCTTTGGCCTTCTTAAGAACATCCTTTTTTGGCTTCCTCTCTTTCTTCTGCTTCTTAGCAGATTTAGTCTTCTTCTTCCTAGTAGACTTTATCTTGGAAGAAGTCCGCTCCACAGCGAGAACAGTGCCTCTTAAACTCTTCAAGGTTCCTTCCGTAGTGACCAACATGTTGATCAATTTGGATATAGTGCAATCGAGTTTGTTCATATAAAAATTTATAATAAATTGACTATATAAACTCATAAGGGATTGAAGGATCAAATTCATCTGTAATTCCTTTTGCATTTCAAGCTCGAGCTTTTCAAGCTCCTCAATATCCTTGATCACTGTCATACAGTACTCATGGATTAACTGTCCTTCATGCATCTTCAAATTAAAGAGTCTTTTGGATACTTCAAAGCATGCAGTATGGCTCTGCTCACCATACAACTCTTGTAGATGAGTTATCAAAGTCCTGACAGTGGGCATATGCTTATGCTGGCTTTGTAACTCATTTGACATAGATGCCAGCACATAGCACTTGATCCAACTGTCTTCATCCATCTATTTTTTAAAAGCAGCTCTTTGCTCAATAGTAGGGCAATTTGGTAACACTATGGGTTTCTGATCGAGTACATGATCTAATTTTTTTGAGGTTAGGACAATCCTAAAGTTTCTGAGTCAATCTTTGTAATTAGTTTCGGTCAAACGATTGGTTTCAAAGATACGGGCTAGAAGGTTTGAGACTGACATGGTTTAAATACGAGAGTAGAGATTCAAGTTAGACTTTTGTACTTTAATATTATATTTGCTTCTGGGGCTTTAAGATGCAAACAATGACTCTCACTAATTTTTTGGATCTCTCCATTCTCTGGATGGAAAATAAAAATCCTAACATGATAAAAGATTTCTAGTGGGTGCTGCAGTCCCATCGATGCCATGCATCTCACCTAATAGTTATTGGTAACATACACACCGATACGTAGGCAACTCTTTATCCAGATGCTTCTTTAAGCATGTTGCAACAACTTGGTCTCTAAGTCATGTGGGCTCACCTAATAGTTATTGACCACACTCCTTAGTTAAGCCGACCCACCATTCACAAGTAGATGTAAGGCCGTCATTATGTCCCTCACGTAACAGTTATTAGGTCCAACCCCATCCTCATCCTAGAGCAACTTTTTGCTAATAGAGTGATTGCATATTTTCAGTGTAACTAAACCACTGTAACCAGTCGAAAACAATCAACACCAGTAGCACGCCCGCACATCTACAATGGTGGAAGCCCAATGAACTTAATATTTATGAAGAGATTTAGATTTAGGTCTGATCTAATCATTCATCATATAACCGATCTAATTGACATGGGCTAAACCAGAAACACCAAGCAACCCAATTGAAGACTCAATCTTTCAAATTGGCCAAGTAAGTGAAGATTGGTGGAGGTCCCCCCGTTGCTTTCCTTAAACACCAATAAATTGGCTAGATCAGCTAACGGAACCAATTAAATAACTACATCTCAATTACTAATCTTAGACACCAATAGGTTAATTGGTCCAAATAGATTAACTCAAGTGAATCAGGCTCAAACCATCGAGCCAAATTAGGTCCTTAGGTTAATCGATTCTACATATGGAATTTAATCAATTTAATCAACAATAATTGCATGATCATTTAACTTAATTGATCTAATCCTAATCAATACCTGATTTAATTTGATCAATTACTTAATCGAATTAGACCCATAATGTTCAAATCATAAACTTTAGATGCAATCCTATTACATGACCTAATTTTTTGATTTTTCCATAACTAAAACCCTCATGCACAAATATAAATTTCAGATTCTAAGATCAAATTTTAGATCTAAATTCTTTACATGAAAGATAAGTTTCAAATCATGAAAATAATTTTTAGATTTAACATACAAACATATATCTCATATACGCATGTAAAATTCAGATCTAAATAATATTTAGATCAACATATGATATCATATATCTCATATACTAATTATGAACTATATTGAGAATAATTTTATGACCTAAATATGTAATCATATATCTCATACATAAATCATGAATTAGATCAAATAAAATTTCAAATTTATACATGCATCTACATATCATGTGAAAATGAACTAGAAACCGTTCTAGATCAAAATCAGATCTATGCATACTTTCACAAATCAATTATATGTTATAAAATTAAACTTAAAATTAAATTTTAGATTCAAACTATTCATCTATACATCTCATGTATCAAGAAAAAATCAAATTTTAAAACTCTTTTCAAAACATGTATGTCAATTTCATGCATATAAAATCTGTAGCTCTGATACCATTGTTGGAATTCGTATGTCGGGACATGCATGCATGTTTCAAAAATTTTATTTTTTAAACATCATAGTAGAATAGTAGATTAAATACTTTTAATCAATATCATGCATGCATAAAATATAAACCACAAAGATCTACTTCATATGCTGAAATTATACATATGCTGAAATTTAATATGTGATCAAATCACATATCTGTTTCATAATTTTTTTCTTCAAATCTTGATCTGAAAGAGAAAAAGATCTCTCTTAGTCATGTAAGTGCCCGACCTCCATACGTATTCACTTAGGATCAGCCTAGAATAATCCTCTTCAAATTGATTTTTCTTCTCTAAAAAAAATCAGCCTGCGAATCTGAACGAAGCCTGGATCACGATCAACTCTTTGATCTTTTTCTTCTTCTTCTCTTTTTCTCTTATCTTTCTTTCTTTGAATATACTGCTACCAAGCACCAAGAACCAGCACTCAAACGGGATGCCCAAAGCCCTTATGGGCGTGAAGAAGTGGGACGCCCAAGGGTGGGGCGTGTGGATGTCCAAGAGGAGGTGAAGAGAGGGCATGGGGCACTCTAATAAGGGGCATGGGCTGCTAGTTGTGATGCTTAGGGATCTTAGAGGAGGCTCCTTTAAGTAGACATAAGGATTGAATCCCATTCAATCTCAAATACAAGTCCTACTTGTATTAGGAATCCTTATAACTTAAGTTATTCAACTTGCTTTAGAAAACCTATTAAGTACCAAGTCTTGGAGCCCTTGCACCCACTAAATCACACCCCAAAATACACCTAAGGAACATCCCAATAAGGATCCATATGTCCTCTAAAGATGGAGCCCGTCCAACTTGATCAAATCAAGTGGCGCCCCAACTTAACTATCAAAGAAATTAATTAAGGACTTACAACCTTAATTCATTTGATCTATAATCTTAGACACTTAATAATTGAAGTCTAATGAATATAATTTATTTAAGTTATTAGCAAGTAGTTAAGTTTGAATTATCTTATCAAATAAGAAATTCAAATATAAAAAAAAATTAGATCTAACCATGTGCTAGCAAGGTTACCTTGAACCTAATAGGATTTTTTTAAACCAATTGATGCTTCATAAGTCCAATTGCTTATTTCAAGTCTAATCTCTTTGTTGTGTGACCCATAGATTCAATTTTATCAAGTAGTGAGATATACAATGATCTCTATTAAAGTATTATTGAAACTCTTTTCAATAGATTGGAACAATTTCACTCTAACTGATCAAGGATTATCGATCCAGAATAATCTTAGTGAGCTCCCACAATCCATCAGTAATATCTAGCAGTATGTAGTAGCAACCCAGTAGAACCGAAAAGAATCTCAAAGAGTAGTTAACGTGTGATTCAGTCCCTTTATCATGATAAAAGAATAATATCTTACAAGCCAATCGCATACGGGATGCGATAGGGTGTTTTCTATAATTTATCTTTCAGACTCATATAATTGATATTAATATTATTAATAAAATAGATATTTTTAATTTATTATATACTGCATCTTTTCATTCTTAAGATTATAATGAACTCCATAAGTCTGGGCAATAGTTTTAGGGCCGTGATGAGATCACATCAGTGAGACCTAAATCTTTAATAGCCATGACCTAAAATATTTTTAATCGTTAGTTCATTGAGTTGGAGATCGATGATATCGATAAGACTGGCATGTCCTATGTATACTCAGAAATGAGGGTGGTTGATCTCACAACTACTTGTGTGGTGACACTAATACAAGGATATAGATGCTCATTAGAGAATGAGTCCACTGAATAGACCTATAAAAAATATCAGATGGAGTTTTATTTACATGTCAACTGATGATTCTCTAGTGGGAGTTGTGTAAGTGATCCTTTGACCTGAGATCGCCATGGTA
Source organism: Elaeis guineensis (assembly GCF_000442705.2). Classification (NCBI taxonomy): domain Eukaryota; kingdom Viridiplantae; phylum Streptophyta; class Magnoliopsida; order Arecales; family Arecaceae; genus Elaeis; species Elaeis guineensis. The sequence continues at coordinate 69,387,329 of NC_025995.2, read as the reverse complement.
CCTTGTGTACATGCATCCATATTTTGGTTTACTTTCTAACTTGATTTTTGATCTTTGTATGGAGTGTTCTGGATATGATGAAGTATGCATGGAGGTTGTGAGTGATCAAAAAGGGATCAGTCACTCCTAATAAGGGGAGCAAACATCCTATGTGATCTCATAAGTCAGTGATTCTGAAAGTCTTTGATCAAAACAGGATGATAATTAGAAAAAATTATTTAATGTATCATCAATCGAATCACTACCTTTTGATTGAGATACATAAAGATAAGTAATTAAGTTTGACATATTTTCATACCTACAGCTCATCTAGGATGTTATTTGATTGAAGAATTGAATTATATGATAACTTACAACTGAAGGATATTTTGATAATTTTTTACTAAAATTTTAAATCTTTTAGATAGTCATGACATATTACTAGATGTCAATCTTGACTTATGAACTCATCAGAATTAAAAGAGTATAATTCAGAAATTAATTAGGAAGAGTCCTAGTTGATTGAGACTCTTTAGGCAACCTAATTTGGTCGAATTAGGGTTACATTGAAAGTCTGGATCCACTGCTGGCTAGATTTGAAACCCAATAGGTCACACATTTTGAGATTTGATCTTGATCTAATTTAATTAAGATTTAATATAAATTTTAAGGATTAATTTGATATGCTAGTATATTGTATTAATCCAAGTTCTAAATTGGTTTAGAACTAAGTGTTTGAGCAAACCTAGACCAGTTGTCTTTGACTTAATTGGATTGGGTCAATTTTGATTGAATTCTTATCCAACTTGAAATAGTTTTAAGTGAAGAAAGATTCCTCTGCACCCACCAGATGCCACACCAAAATATTATTTTTGCCCCACTCTTTTTAGCATGTGAAGATGAAAAGTTCTTCTTCATAAAGACTCTTATCTTAACATGTTGCCTTAAATACTCAACTAGATCTCTTATGATTTAATGTCAATTTTTAATGAAATTTTTATGAGGCATAAAAAAGGAGGAGTCCTTCTATGTGAAGACTCTTCTATACCAAAAATCATACACAGTGAATTTATTCACCATGTGAGAAACTGGAGTGCCAAAGGGTGGCGCCCCTTGGTCCTTCTCACATCCCTTGGTCCCCTATTTAAATAAGACGTCCCATATGGCCTATGTGCTAGGTTTTTGGGTGAAAACTAGAGATAAGTGGCATGTAAATTAGAAAAAAAAATTTAGAAAAAATTTGAGAAAAAGATAAAGAAAAATCGAAAGGCAAAAGTTGTAAGAAAGGTGGTGAGAGAATTAGCAAGTGTTGCTAGTATGCCTTAGGATTTGATTTTTTTATATGTTGGAGTCCAAAATCAAATCCTAGATTGTGAGACATTTATAGAGTATCATCTTTGTATAATTTTGATGAAAAGATCGAAAGCAACTAGGCTTTGATGTGATTGTTCCTTGTGTTCGAAGCCGATAGTGTTCTTGAGAAGACAAGGCTGCGGCTGCGCATCATTAGGAAGGATCTTGGCTAATTTTTGTGTGGATCACCATTGGAGGACTTCTATCTTGGAGTCTTGTGGAGATCACCAACATGCCACATTATTTTTTTGGTGAAAGTAAAAATTCTATCTCTTTTGCATGCTTGTTTTATTTTGATCGACATCGATAAGGTGATTCTAGGGTTTGAATTTCAGCTCGATAGTTTTAACTGTTAAAGCTATTGACTTGTTTGATTTTAAAAATCTTAAAAATTACTTTTTACTACATGTCAGAACCCAACAATGGTATCAGAGCCAAGTTTGTTAAATTCGATCAAACAAGTGCAAGTAGTAGTGCAGAATTGTTCTTGTTCATATATTGCCAAGAATAATGTTTCAATTTTTAGCATCGATCTTTAAAATCAAAAATTATTTTTGATCTTATAAGAACCATGAACTTAAATTTTAGTTATTAAATTATGAATTTATGATAATTTAAAATTTATATTTTATGGCAGCTTGATGCTTAAATCAATTTATGGTTAAGGGTGCTATGCATGCCTAATTTGATTAGGGTTTGCTTGATTACTTCAATATGCTTGATATATGTTATGTCTTCTTCTGCACCCTTATATACTTTTTGGCATGATTATATGATTGCTATTATGACTGTAGATGTATGTCGAATTATATAATATGTTTAGCATATTTTATGTAGTTGTAGTTAGGATGTGCCGAGACCAATTCAAAGATCCTCTTAAAAATTATATTAAGTTGTAATATCAAGATTTACTTTCAATTTAAATATCGAATTCATTAGATCAATTGGTATCGAGAAAAGTGTGAAAGATAATTTTTAATTAAGTCCGTATGCTAGTCTGGCCAATTTTGTTGGTGTCTAAGAAAAGCTACGAGGAGCCTCCCACCTACTGACCTGACCAATTTGGTCCTATTGAATTTTGGACTTAGATTGATTAGTGATGTAGACACTACAAGGGCCTTTCTTCAAACTTGATCAATAGAGTATGTCAAGATCTTAGTGAGCTTATTGTGCTATTCATAAGGCTTACTATAGAAATTGATATGATGTTGACTAAGTGCATATTGATACTTATGGCATATTTGAATAGTGTTACTTTATTGTGCTATCTATAAGGACAGCATTGTTTTAAGTATGACCATATGAGATAGAAGGGCCAACTTAACTAGAACACTATAGTTTGTTATGCTATCCACAAGACTATATGTGATCTAGAGGTAAGAGAGAAAAATATTGAGAATTATATAAGTATAATTGATAAAGAGTTACCTACTCTTGAACTCATGAATGCTTGTTGTGCTATCCACAAGATGTTTGTGAGGAATAGGGATCTCAACCCCACTATGAAATATTAGTATATTTTTTGATTTTCATCCTTGAGGGCTATGAAGTTCGATAAAATAATGGGAGAAATAATTAGACAAAAGTCCTAATCTAATTATGCATATCATCATGAGTTGTCTACTTATATTGTATTCTTATTATTGTAGATTAACTGCACATATGGCATCCTCACTATTACTTAAAGGCATACTAGATGCAAATAAATTGATCGGACCAAACTATGTCTACTGGTTAAGAAACTTGAGAATAGTTCTCACTCAGGAAAAATCTCCTACATTATGGATACACCTGCATCCGATACGATTAGGAAAGATACTTCTGAGGAGGAAAGGGCCACATACAAGATGTAGAAATAGGACAGTGTGACTGTCAAATGCATCATGCTTTTCTCGATGAGCAATGAGCTTCAGAGGTAGCATGAGGACATGGATGTTTCCTCTATACTCCTTAATCTTAAGGAGTTATATGGGGAACAAAGTAAAACTGCTAGATATGAGATATCTAAGCAGTTATTCTGTGCCCGCATGACTGAAGGCACTTATGTGCAAACGCATGTCCTAAACATGATTGATTTGATCATTCATCTGGGATAACTGGGCTTTGCCATGGATGGTGAACTGAGCTAAGATTTGATTCTGGAGTCTCTCCCCAAATTTTCTCTCAGTTTGTTATAAATTATCATATGAACAAACTGAACACTAGCCTGCCTGAGCTGCTGATCATGTTGAAGACAACAGAGAGCCACTTCAAGGGTGAAAAGACTCTGGTACTTTTGTGAATAAGATCAGCGAGAAGAAAGGCAAGAAGGGTTCTAAGAAAAAACTGAACCCTAAGGCTGGCATCTCCAAGAAGAAGGTGAAGAAGGTCTCCGCCAAAGATACTTACTATCATTATAGCAAGGAGGGCCACTGGAAGAAAAATTACAAGAAATACCTAGCAATCGTGAAATCGATAAATATTGCTAATGATTTATATATGATACAAACTAACTTATCATTAAGTACTTCATTTTTAGATTCTTGGATATTGGATACCGCTTGTGGTTCACACCTTTGTAAATCATTTCAAAGTCTGCAGAAAATAAAGAGTATGAATAAAGATGACTTCGAGCTGTTCGATGCTAGTGAAGAGTCCATTCAGACCGAAGCCGTAGGAATCAAAATTTTGAAGTTGCCATCGGGCAAAGTTTTGAAATTAAAGACCTATTATTATATCTTTAATATCATTAGAAATATTATTTTTGTACCATTGTTATTGAAATAAGGTTTTAAAATAAAAGTAAAGAACAATGGTTGTTCTATATATTTTTCTAACGAATATTATGGAAGTGCTTATATTGATAATGATCTTTTGTTTCTTTCACTTAATGATAGTGTACTTCATATTGATAATATGAAAAAAAAAAAGAGAGAGGATGTGAATGTCACATACCTCTGATACTGCCAACTTGATCATATAAATGAGTCAATAATTAATAAGTTGTATAAAGATAAATTCTTTGTTCATTATGATTTTGAATCATATAGAACTTGTAAATCTTGTGTCATGGGTAAAATAACCAAGACTCCATTTATTGGACACGAAGAAAGGATGAGTGACATATTGGACCTTGTACATATTGATATTTGTGTCCAATATCGACTCAAGCCAGAGGTGGATACTCTTACTTCATCATGTTTACTGATGATAGATCAAGATTTGGATATGTGTATTTAATGAAATACAAATCTAAATCCTTTGACAAATTTAAAGAGTATCAAAGAATGGTTGAGAAACAAACTGATAAAAGTATTAAAGCTCTTTAATCTGATCGAAGAGAAAAATATTGTTTAGTAAATTTTTTGATTATTTGAAATAAAATAAAATACTCTCTCAATGGATACCTCCTTATACTCTATAATTAAATAAAATTACGGAAAGAAAGAATCGCACCTTATTAGATGGTGCAGTCTATGATGTGTTTCACGAATCTTTCGATATCCTTTTGGGGATATGCTCTCGAGACGTAGCATATGTCTTCAATAAAATACCTTCTAAATCTGTTTCTAGCACTCCATATAAGATATGGAAAGAAAAAAGGCCCAGTCTTAAGTATCTTAAGATTTGGGGTTGTCCGACTTATGTGAAAAATATTGATGGACATAAGCTGGATGCTAGATCAAAAAAATATAGATTTATGGTTATCCTAAGGAGAGTATAGGATACTACTTTTATCATCCTACTCAATAAAAGATATTTGTTGGTAGGCATATCATTTTTTTGGAGAAAGAGTTGATCCAAGAAAGTGGCAATGGGGGTCTGTTGAACTTGTGAAAGTTCAAAATCTATAACCCATCTAGGATTCACAAACTGATTCTCAACTAAATGTGTCCATTATTGAGGCACAGCCACTACACACACCTCTTCTTCGAAGATCAAGTAGAGTGCGTAATGTACCACTCAAGTATGGGTTTGTCATTAAGAATGACAATACATTCTACATCATTGAGAATGATGATTCCACAACCTATATGAAAGTTGTCATGAGTAGTAACTCTAACAAATGGCTCAATACCATGAATCTGAAATAGACTCCATGTATACCAATCAAGTTTGGACTTTGACTGATACACCTGAGGGTGTGACCCCAATAGGCTGCAAATGGGTCTTCAAAAGGAAGATTGGAGCAGATGGCCAGGTAGAGACCTATAAGGCCAGGCTTATGGCAAAAGATTTCAGACAAAAATAAAGTGTTGATTATAAAGAAATCTTTTCACCTGTAGCCATGCTCAAGTCTATTCGGATAATGCTTGCTATTGCAGCATACCATGACTATAAAATCTGACAGATAGATGTCAAGACTGCCTTCCTCAATAGAAATCTTAAGGAAGAAGTCTATATGACTCAGCCAGAGAGCTTTGTCTCTAGTGGGAGAGCAAATCAGGTATGCAAGCTGAATAGATCCATTTATGAATTAAAATAAGTATTGTTGGGTATAAAGTACCCCCCGATCGAGGTTTACAGAGGACTGATCCTTCGGGGCTCTTTCGGTGCCCGACCTTGTACGTGATGCCTCTCCGAGCTCCCTCGCCATCTAGACTGCTTCGACGATGGGCCTCTGCGTTCACCCATCGGACCGCCCCAAAGGCCCTCTGAGCCTCGCTGATTAGCCATCCTTCTACAGCAATCGACTACCCCCAAACTTCTTCCGGGCTTCGTCAGCATCCGAGCTTCCCGACAATGAGATTTCTACAGTAACCAGGCTCCTTCCATGTTTCTACAGTGGTCGACCACCTTCAGGATTCAGTCGAGCTCCTGCGATAGCCGAACTTCTACCGCGAGCAGCCTACTCCGAACTTCCACTACGAGTGGTCTGCCCGAACTCCTACTGCGAGCAGCCTACTCCAAACCCTTACAGCGGACGGCCTACCTCGGATCCCTACTGTAAGTAAATCCTATCCGAGCCTCTGCTGTAGGCACATTCCTTCCGAACTTCCATTACAGGTAGACTTCAGCCGAGCTTCTTCATAGTCGGGTCCCGCGATAATCGATCTTTGATCGAGCTTCTATAATGGGACAAGACTCATCGGTCAGGTCACTACTCTGAGCTCCCACAACAACTGACCTTCGATCGAGCTTCTACAATAAGCGGTCTCCTTTCAGCCTTCTACAATAACCAGACTTCGACCGAACCTCCATAGCGGTTGGATATTGGATGAGCTTCTACGATGATCGGGCTCCAGCAGCTGGATTCCTACAATGATCGATCACCTCGATGTCTGCTGAACCTCCCCAACACCATCCGAAGTCCATCACCGGCCGACTCTCCACCAGATCCTTCATAAAATCGAACTTCCCCAATGGATCATCTTCAGGTGAGTTTCCACATCGGGCAAATCCCAGACGGACTTCTCTAACAATCGGATTCCTACCAGGCTTTGCCAATGAAAAGTCTCTATCCGAGCTTCTATAGTAGGTGACTCCCACTTGTAGTATCAGCGCCTAAGCCACCTGATAAAGTAGACTCGTCAGTAGCTTCGGGACATCCAAGCTTCTCCCAGACCAACAATAGAGAGCCATTCTACTCCATCAGATATCCCAGCGAGCTCCAGCCGACGGATCAGAACTCTTTGACAAGTCACGACAAGAGCCATCCTCCTGCTCCACTCCCTGCAACAGATTCCATGTAGCTCCACCACTCTCTGATGAGTCGGACAAGAGCCGCCCTCCTGCTCCACTCCCTGCAACGGATTTCACGCAGCTCCACCACTCTCTAGTAAGTCCCGACAACGGACACCACTCCACTCTCTGCAACAAGCTCCACGTGGCCTTGAACGACCCCTGACGCCACTACTCTCCATAACAAACTCCACATGGCTCTGAGCGATCCACTACCAGACGGTTACAGATATCGCTGTGGTCAGTTACACCCTCCATCTATAAATAAGGAACCCCCAGACATGTTCTTCTCTAAGCTGGTAACTCTATCTTGAAACTCTGTCAAAATTTTGCTCGAGCACTCTATTTCTATTGAAGTAGAGTACTGACTTGAGCATCGGAGGGTCTTGTCGGAGCACCCCCAACTCTGATTTAGACTTTCTTTGCAGGTCCCGATGGCGGCCGTGGTCATCCCAGCTCCAGCTTCTCCGACTTCGACGAAATTCTGCACCAACAGAATTGGCGCTAGAGGAAGGGCGGCTGTGTCTTTGCAGTACCCTTATTCTTAAAGGAGTGCTCAGCGGGACTGATTCCGGCCAACTTCTCCAGTATTCTCTTCTCCTTCTTCTACTAGATCTTCACCTGATGCTCCCCACAGAGCATCCACCAGGCGATCCACGACCTCCACAGTCAGATCTCAGGCTCTGGCCTCATCTCCATTTTTCAGGCTCCTCCTCCTCCTCCGGCAATAGTGATCGACAAATTCATCCGACGCGGCCTAAAGGTAGGGAGAATTGGTCGAGGGCCCTGCCATGACGGAGCCATCGAGGAGAGGAGAACAACCTGGAAATTGGCCTCCAATCGGGATCGTCTGCACCATCCCTGGAGAGCCCAGAAGGGAGCGGCCAGCGGATCGACCGGACCGCCCAAGCGGCAAAGAATCGAAGGACCCATAACCTTTACTGAAGAAGACGCCTGAGAGATTCGGTTTCCCCATAATGACACAGTTGTAGTTTCTTTAAATATTGCTGATTATGATGTACGTCGCATTCTTGTCGACAGTGGGAGCTCGGTTGATATTTTGTTTTACGATGCCTTCTCAAAAATATCCATCCCTGAGGTCGTTTGGGGCCAATTAGCTCCCCTTTAGTAGGGTTTACCGATGATGCTATCCCGGTGGAGGGAGTAATAACCTTGATTGTGGTTGCAGGTGATATCCAAGACAGTCCAGGGCTCTGGTGGATTTCCTGGTGGTGAAGGTGCCGTCAGCCTACAATGCAATTCTCAGCCGACCTGGCCTCAACGCTCTTCGGGCTGTAGTATCAACCTACCATTTGAAATTGAAATTCCCTACTGACCAGGGGGTTGGAGAAGTTAAGGGAGATCAGGCCCTGGCAAGACATTGCTATAACATAGCCCTGCAGGGAAGTGGTCAGCCTGACCCCTGTCCGGTTGATGGATTGGACACCCGCAACGACCTGACAGAAGAACGGGGTGGGCCAATAGAGGATCTCGTCTCAATTCCTTTGAACGATGGGAATGAGAAGCACATGGTGAAGATCGGCTCCAACCTGGGGAAGGAGGTGCGAATGCAGCTTATCAATTTCCTGCAAAAGAATGCGGATATTTTTGCTTGGACTCTGGTGGATATGCCAAGGATCGATGCTGAAGTCATACGCACTGCCTGGCCACCGATCCCAGACACTAGCTGATGAAGAAAAAAGTTCGAAGTCATGCGTCGGAGAGGCAGGTGGCAATAGCGAGGAGGTTGATAAACTCCTGAAAGTTGGGTTCATCAGAGAGGTCAACTATCCGAGCTGGGTTTCCAATGTGGTCTTGGTTAAGAAGGCCAACGGCAAATGGAGGATGTGTGTAGACTTCAAAAAGCTGAATAAAGCCTGCCCAAAGGATAGTTACCCTCTGCCCAGAATCGACCAACTAGTAGATGCAACCTTGGGCCACGAGCTTCTCACCTTCATGGATGCATTCTCCGGCTACAATCAGATCAGAATGATGTCTGAGGACGAAGAAAAAACCACTTTTATAACTAATCGTGGCCTTTATTGTTACAGGGTCATGCCTTTTGGCCTCAAAAATGTGGGGGCGACATATTAGCGGCTGATGAATAAGATTTTCGAAGAGCAGATCGGCCGCAATATGGAGGTCTACGTAGACAACATGCTCGTAAATAGTAGATCCTCGGTGAACCACGTCGCCGACCTTGAGGAGACCTTCAGCGCCCTTTGAAGATACAAGATGAAGCTAAACCCGGCCAAATGCGCTTTTGGAGTAACCTCAGAAAAATTCCTGGGCTTCATGGTATCGGGGTGCGGGATCGAGACAAATTCGAAAAAGATTCGCGTCATCTAGGAGATGACTGCCCCGAGGTCAATAAAGGAGGTTCAGTGCCTCGCCGGGAAAGTGGCGGCTCTAAATCGCTTCATCTCGAGATCGGTCAAGCGATGCCTATCTTTCTTTCAGACTCTCAAGCAGCCCAAGGACTTCTGTTGGACGACGGATGTCCGCAGGCGTTCGAAGAGCTGAAGAACTACCTCAGCTCATCACCATTATTGGCAAAGTCTGAGCCTGGAGAGGAATTTTCCTATATCTGGCGGTTTCCCTTGTGGCCCTCGCTACAGTTCTGATCAAGGAAGAAGCGAAGATCCAACGGCCGATCTACTACATAAGCCGAGTATTGAGGGACGCCGAAACCAAGTATACTAAGTTAGAGAAACTAACTTACGCCTTGTTGATTGCAGCTCGAAGGCTCTGACCTTACTTTCAAGGACACACCGTAACGCTGTTCACTGACCAGCCATCAAGGCGGTTCTGCATTGAGCGGATGCCTCAGGGAGAATCGCGAAATGGGCAGTCGAGCTCACAGAGTTCGACATTAACTATCGACCATGGCCAACGATCAAAGCTCAGATATTAGTGGATTTCATGGTGGAATGCACTATCCCAGAGGAATCCAAACTTGGACAAGATGAAGTCGATAATCCCAGGCTCTGATCGAACTCCCCCGAAGAAAGAGCCGGTCTCCCTGATGGTTCTTGGGCCCTCTACGTGGATGGTTCCTCTAACATGTCAGGTGCGGGTGCGGGCCTGATTTTGATCAATCCAGATGGAATTGTCACAGAGTATGCACTACGCTTTCAGTTCCCCGCAACGAATAACGGAGCCAAATATGAAGCTCTGATTGCGGGGCTGAAGGTCATCAAAGAATTAGAAGTAGATCGGCTTCAAGCCTACAGTGATTCTCAATTAGTAGTGGGACAGGTCAGTGGAAATTATGAAGCTTGGGAGGACAGTATGGCTAGATATCTTGAAAGGGTAAAGGAGATCATCCCTACCTTCGGCAGCTTCGACATCAGGCAGATCCCGAGATCGAAAAATGCCAGGGCCAACCTTCTCTCCAAGTTGGCTACACTGGCTCTGGCCGAACTACCTAAGGAAGTCTTCTTCGAGGTTCTGAAGCACCCAAGCATGGAAGAATCACAGTCTGTGATGGAGGTCAGCTACGAACCCAGTTGGGTCGACCCACTAGTTACATACCTCAAGGATGGGGTTCTTCCTCCTGATGCAAAAGAGGCTCGAAAACTTAAGAACCAGGCCTCCCGATATATCCTCTACGAAGGCAAGCTATACAAAAGGTCGTACTCCTTGCCCCTCTTGAAATATCTCTGACCTTCTGAAGCCAATTTCGCCTTGAGGGAGGTATATGAGGGAATCTATGGAAGTCACATGGGGGCCAGGTCTTTATCCCTTAAGCTGCTCCGACAAGGTTATTATTGGCCTACCATGTACCATGACTCCATCGAATATGTCCGAAGATGTGACCGGTGTCAGAGATATGCCAATATACAAAGGCAACCTGCCTCTGAACTGGCACCGTTGAGTGCCCCGTGGTCGTTCGCGCAGTGGGGGATGGATATCCTCGGACCCTTTCCCATGGCATCAGGGCAGCGGAAGTTCCTCCTGGTGGCAATAGACTATTTCACCAAATGGGTCGAAGCTGAACCCTTGGCAAAAATCACGGAAGCCAAAGTGTGGGACTTCGTCTGGAAGTCGATTGTCTGCAGGTTCTGCTTACCCAGAACCCTCATCACTGATAATGGGCGACAATTCGTTAGAGCAAAGTTTGCTGAATTTTGTGAGGACCTAAACATCTCCCACAACTTCACTTCGGTGGCCCATCCTCAGGCAAATGGCGAAGCCGAGGTAACCAATCGGACTCTATTGCAGGGCATCAAAGCGAGACTTGAAAAAGCAAAGGGAGCTTGGGCTGACGAGCTCTATCATATGTTGTGGGCATACCGGACTACTCAGAGATTGCCCACGGGAGAGACCCCCTTTGCTTTAGCTTTCGGGACAGAGGCCGTGATCCCAATAGAACTCAAGCTTCCATCAGCACGAGTCGTGGCATTCGACGAACAGTGCAACCCACAAGATCTCAAAGCCAACCTTGACTTGTTAGAAGAAAAGCGGGAGATGACTCGAGTTCGGATGGCGGCCTACAAATAGAAAGTAGCCCACTACTACAACTCTCAGGTCAAAAGCAAAGTCTTCAGAGCGGGGGACCTGGTGTTACGGTGAGCCGCTGTTTCACAACCTCAGAATCAGAAGAAACTTGCCCCAAACTGGGAAGGCCCGTATGAAGTCAAGGAGGTAGTCCGGCCCGAAACATACTATTTAAAAGAGCTTAGAGGAGCAGAGCTCCCACGACCGTGGAACTCGAAAAACCTACGAATGTATTACCAATAGCTTCACCTTTAATAAAAGTTTCATATTTGCATATTTTTCTTTTAGCATGAGTTTATAACGACGGGGAAAAACTCTCCCATGCAATCGGAGTTAAGCTGTTAGGAACAGGAGGAGAACCTCGTCCTAACATGAGCAAAGTCGAAGGTCCGATTTCCTAAAGATCGGATGAGGGGAGAGGCCCTCACAACGGCCCTTATGTGCCCCCACAGCCTTGTTAGGAACAAGAGGAGAACCTCATCCTAACATGAGCAAAGTCGAAGGCCCAGTTTCCTAAAGATCGAATGGGGGAGAGACCCTCATAACGGCCCTTATGTGCCCCACAGCCTTGTTAGGAACAGGAGGAGAACCTCATCCTAACATGAGCAAAGTCGAAGGCCAAATTCCTAAAGACCGGATGGGAGAGAGGCCTCACAATGCCCCTTATGTGCCCCCACAGCCTTGTTAGGAACAGGAGGAGAACCTCGTCCTAACATAAGCAAAGTCGAAGGCCCAGTTTCTTAAAGACTGGATGGGGGAGAGGCCCTCACAATGGCCTTATGTGCCCCCACAGTCTTGTTAGGAACAGGAGGAGAACCTCATCCTAACATGAGCAAAGTCGAAGGCCCGATTTCTAAAGACCAGATGGGGGGAGAGGCCCTCACAACGGCCCTTATGTGCCCTGATGTGCAAATCTTAAAATTTGTAAATAAAACCGCAAGCGCACAGTGTGCAGAGTAGCACGACCAGCGAGTACGGGTCAATCCCACAGAGACTTGGTTTAAAAATAATTTTCAAATCTATGCTCAAGCGAGCTTTAACGAAAATCGAAAATCGAAAGTTGTTTGCTAAAGACAATAAGACTAAGGATCTAAGGTTTTTGAATCCACTAGATCTAGATTAGAAATTTACCTAAATTTTTCTTATTGATCCTAACGACTACTCCTCTTGTCTTTCCAAGCATAGATTATGAAGGGACTAAGGCCCAACGATAACCCATCAAGATTCTTTACAGGGGAGTAGTAACTAGGATCCCTTAGGGTTTTCTCCTCCTATGCACTGAATCAAGCATGAACTATGAAGGGACTCTGACCCAACTGTGTTCATCAAAAATTCTTGCAAAAGAGGAAGAAAAAAAAATCCTAAGAAAAAGAAAGAACCCTATGTAAAACCCTACTCATGATCTAGCTTCATCGCAAACCCTAGAAGGGATGCTTAGCTAGACATGATCTAAATCTACTTGCAAAATTTAAATGCAAAAAATAAACTACCCTAATTTTATAAATTAAACTATCCTAATTGCATAAATTTAAACTGCATAATTTAAACTAACCTAATTGCATAAAATTAAATTGCATAAATTAAACTATCCTAATTGCAAGAAAAATAAATTGCATAATGTAAAGAGATAAAATTACATAAAAATAAGATTTTATAAAAAAAAAATTATTACAAAAACTTCAAAGCTCGAGGCTTGAGAAGAAAGCTAAAAACCCCACTATCTAGGGTTACAAGCTTGATCGGAAGGCAAGAATCATTAAAACAAGGGCCTTTGGGGGCTTTTTATAGGCATTTGGGGTTATAAGGTTTTCAAAACTTTAGATGTGGGACTAAGAGATTTTAGAAGGCTGTTAGGGGGTTTAGGGCTCAAATCTCACTCAAAAAGCACTTAAATCCATCAAGAAACCCTAAAATTGTTACAGCCGTCCGATCTTCATCTAAAGGACCCAATTCATCTAATAAATCAAGCCGGAGCGATTCTGGCCGTCGGATCACGATCTGGGTGAAGCGCTGCCGTTGGATCATGCTGCAGAGATGGGATCAGGTCGGATGCATCGCAGACCGTCCGATCAAGGCCTGGAAGATTTCGTCCGTTGGATCGCGCTGCAGAAGGATCCCATGTTGTCCTAGTTTTATTGATTCTTGCAATTGCCTTGATTACGGTTGGATCTTGACCGGCTGCGATGGTGGCCGTCCGATGGCGAAAAATATGGAGCGTTGGATCTTGATCAGAGAAGATCGGACCATCGAGTGATGTGAAGTTACCAGGTTGCCCTTCGGACCTTCTTCTCTCTCCTCATGAGCCCTGGACCGCGTGCGTGGATCGGGCTCGCGATGCATTGCGGTGAGCCGAGACTCGCTGATTGGCTGGTTTATGGTGCACCGATGGATCCATGGTCCAGGCGCCTGTTGCTGTGGACCAGACGGCTAACCAGATCACCAAATCAGTTGATTTTTGATCAATTTTGACCTGATTTGACTCGGATTTGACCCAATTGAGTCTTCTTTCTTCATTCTTCAATTCTTGGGTCAATTTAACTCCATTTTGCATAAAATTTACGCCGTTGGAATCCTCTTTCCTTGTTCTTTCTATTGATGACCTTTCTTCTGCAAAATATAATAACAAGTATCAATTTTCTAATAAAGTTAGATAATTTAGATATTAATTGATACTTTTTATGTCAATTTGTGACATAAATCACACCCCCCAACTTAATCATTGCTAGTCCCTTAGCAATGTACCAAAATAAGATCATATTCCAAAAAGATCCTTCCTTTGCAAATTAATTTAAGATCGAAATTCAAGAAGTTTTCTAGTATTACTAAGTAATGAGCTTCGAATTAGAATCGGTAGTCAGTCTACTTAGGAGCTTTCTTAGAGTACACTTAAAGTTTTATAGCACTTGTGTGAGTGATAACTAACTTAGTATTTCAGTATTAACTTGTACAGGCCAATTGTATCATTTTTCATAACTTAGTTCGATTAATTTTCTATACACCCCAGATTAAACAAAGAACTAAGGTAGCTTTCACACTTTTTTTTTTTTTTTTTTTTGCTGAGCATCCTGCCTTCCCACCACCGTTTGATGCGAATCTCAACACTTGACTTAGGTGAAGAGACCGGTTACTAGGCTTAGGGCAATCCACATTTACTCTGTGTTTTGCATTTTATTTCAGGCAGGTAGCTCTTTCCTTAAATTCAAATTTCTTCAATTGGGGTGTAGAGAAAATTATCTAATTTAAATAATACTCAAATCCTTAATTGGCCTTACAATTAACACCTACTTTACCTTGTTAGTGTGCATGTGCAATTGGAAGTGCTAATAGTCTTTAAATGACCTAGGCCACCAAGAGTCTAACCAGCTAATCTTCTCCGTGACTCACTACATTTATTAGCAAATACTTTCTAACTTACTATTATTTTTTTTCTAGATTAATTTATTTCAATTTTTTTTTAATATATTAAATGCAAGAAATAACTCATAGTGGAAGGAAAAGAAATGATAACACCTGATTTTGTTCAAGCTCTCCCCCCAACTTGACCGACATTGTCCCCAATGGAGTTTATCTAATTTATTTGTCCTAAGCAAACTGAAAACAAAGAAAGCATTAGAAATTAAATAAGCTGGGTTGCCTCCCAGAAGTGCTAAGTTTTATGTCTTCAGCCAGACCAAACCTCGAAGCAATTTAATCAGAATAAGTTGGTTCATAAAGAACCATGGCATCTTCAACAGTCTCGACAGGTAATTCCAAGAATGGTTTTAATCGTTGACCATTAACTTTAAAGATAACACCATTACTTGGGTTTTCTATCTCAACAGCTCCGTGTGAAAAGACTTCCTTTACTAAAAATGGTCCTGTCCATCTAGACCTAAGCTTTCCTGGAAACAGATGTAATCTAGAGTTATATAAGAGCACCTTTTGTCCGATATTGAAAGTTTTTCTCATAATTGATTGATCATGAAATGCTTTGGTTCGTTCCTTGTATATCCTTGCATTTTCATAGGCTTCATTTCTAAGTTCTTCTAATTCATTCAACTGAAGCTTCCTATGGTTTCCAGCGTCGTTCAAATTTGTATTTAGTTGTTTGATGGCCCACATGGCTTTGTGTTCTATCTCAATAGGCAAGTGACATGGTTTACCAAACACAATCCTATAAGGAAACATTCCTAGATTGGTCTTGAAAGCGGTTCGGTATGCCCAAAGTGCATCAATTAATTTCAAAGACCAATCCTTTCTATTGGCACTAACAGTTTTTTTCAGGATCTGTTTGATTTGTCGGTTTGACACTTCAACTTGCCCACTAGTTTGAGGATGATATGGTGTGGCCAATTTGTGGGTGACATTATACTTTTTCATCAATGTTGCAAAAGGTCGGTTACAAAAATGGGTTCCCCGATCACTAATGATTGCCCTAGGAATACCGAAACGGGAGAGAATATTTTCTTTAAGAAACTTAATGACCATTTTGCTATCGGGTGTTCTACATGCAGTTGCTTCTACCCATTTTGAAACATAATCAACTGCTACTAGAATATATTCATTTCCAAAGGAATTTGGAAATGGTCCCATGAAATCGATCCCCCAAACATCAAAAACTTCAACTACCAAGATTGGGTTGAGTGGCATCATGTGTCGCTTGGTGATTCGACCCATTTTCTGACATTGAGCACAACTTTTACAATATTCATGAGCATCCTTAAACAAATTGGGCCAATAAAAACCACATTGGAGAACCTTAGCAGCAGTTTTCTTAGACGCGAAGTGACCCCCACATGCTTGATCATGACAAAAAGATAAAATATTCATGACTTCGTTATCTGGGATACACCTTCTAATAATTTGATCAGGACATTGTTTAAAAAGATAAGGATCATCCCAAATGAAATACTTCACTTGGGCAAAGAATTTATATTTATCCTGCTTAGTCCAATGAGAAGGTATCTTACCTATGGCTAAATAATTTACAATATCAGCAAACCAAGGTTCAGTAGACACAGACATGAGTTGCTCATCTGGGAAAGATTCATTGATGGGTGGTTCACTAGATGGTGCGACTGGAATTCAGGACAAATGATCTGCTACAACATTCTCAGTGCCTTTCTTGTCCCTAATTTCTAGGTCAAATTCTTGAAGGAGCAAAATCCATCTGATTAAGCGTGCCTTGGCATCCTTCTTTGCTAGGAGATGTCTAATGGCTGAGTGATCGATGTAAACAATGGTGTGGGTCCCAACCAAATAAGATCTAAATTTTTCTAAAGCAAAGACAACGGCAAGGAACTCCTTCTCAGTTGTGGTGTAGTTAAGCTGCGCATCATTTAAGGTTTTACTTGCATAATATATCACTCTAGGCAGCTTATTTATCCGTTGACCTAAGATTGCGCCCACAACATGATCGGACGCATCACACATTAATTCAAATGGTTCAGACCAGACAGGAGGATGAATGATTGGAGCTGATACAAGTGCTTTTTTTAGAAATTCAAAAGATTCCAAGCACTCATGAGTAAATTCAAATTTGGTATCCTTTGCCAAAAGATTAGTCAGTGGATGTGCTACTTTGCTAAAGTTGGCAATAAACCTTCTATAGAATCCAGCATGACCTAAAAATGAACGTATTTCTTTCACAGATTTAGGTGGTGGAAGACTTGCAATTAGATCTATTTTGGCCTTGTCCACTTCAATCCCCTTTTTAGAAATGACATGGCCAAGAACTATTCCCTGTTTGACCATAAACTGACATTTTTCCCAGTTGAGAACTAAGTGCTTCTCCTTACATCGTTCTAGAACTAATTGCAGGTGATTCAGACACTCGGAGAAGGTTAGGCCAAAAACAGAAAAGTCATCCATAAAAATTTTAGAAATCTTCTATCATATCTGAAAACATGCTGATCATGCATCTCTGGAAGGTTGCCGGTGCATTACATAGTCCAAAGGGCATTCGTCTATAGGCAAAAGTACCAAATGGACAGGTGAATGTAGTCTTTTCTTGATCTTCAGCGGCTATGGGGATCTGGTTGTAACCGGAGTATCCATCAAGAAAATAGTAAAACTCTTGTCCGGCTAGTCTTTCCAACATTTGATCAATAAATGGCAAAGGAAAGTGATCTTTCCTTGTCGCAGCATTCAACTTTCTATAGTCTATACAGACCCTCCATCCCGTTTGGGTCCTAGTTGGGATAAGTTCGTTTGCATCATTTTGGACCACTGTTACCCCAGATTTCTTGGGTACTACTTGAACTGGGCTTACCCAAGAGCTATCAGAAATAGGATAAATTATTCACTATCTAGGAGTTTCAGAATCTCCTTTTTAACTACATCCTTCATAGCTGGATTAAGCCTTCTTTGGGCTTCTCTTGTTGGTTTAGCCTCTTCCTCTAAGTATATTCTATGTTGAACTATAGAAGGGCTTATTCCTTTGATATCTGCTATGGTCCAACCTATTGCTTCTTGATTTGCTTTTAGAACTGACACTAACTCCTCCTCTTGCTTGGGATCTAGGTCTGATGCAATAATTACAGGCAAAGTTTCTTTGGGTCCTAGATATGCATACTTGAGATGTTCTGGGAGGGTTTCAGTTCTAAAATGGGTGCTTCCTCTATCGATGGTTTAGGTGATGATTTCACCATCTCAATGATTGGTTCAGTAGGAAGTGTCGATTCCTGATTAATCTGATTTTCTTTAAGTATTTCATTGACATCCTCAGACTCATGGATTAACCAGGGGTTAGACTCTAGGTCGACTTCATCATCACTAATGTCAATGGATTCATAAATACCATCTTGGACTACATTGACATCAGCATGAGAAGAGAATTCCTGTTCTAAGTTAAAAACATTAAGCTCAATGGTCATATTCCCAAAGGATAACTTCATTAGACCATTTCGACAATTGATTTCAGCATTGGCCGTAGCTAAGAATGGTCTTCCTAAAATGACAGGTATATGTCCTTTAGGATTCGCAACTGGCTCAGTCTCTAAAATAATAAAATCTACAGGGAAAATAAAATTTTCAACCTTTATCAGAACATCCTCGACCATTCCCTTAGGGATCCTGAGAGATCTATCGGCTAACTGTAATGTGATCCCAGTAGGTTGAAGTTTTTCTAATTCTAGTTGCTCATACACCGAATATGGAAGGATATTCACACTAGCTCCTAGATCTAGCAAGGCTTTTTTATATTGGTTTCTCCAATAACACAAAAATTGTTGGAGCTCCAGGGTCCTTATATTTAATTGGCACATGGCTAGATAGGTATGAACTGACACTTGCAGCCAAAAATGCTTTCTTTGGTACATTAGTGTCCTTTTCCTAGTGCAAAGATCTTTTAAAAATTTGGCATAAGTTGGAACCTGATGGATTATATCTAAAAGAGGAATATTAACTTGGACTTGTTTAAATACCTCTAAAATTTTGTCTAAATGTTCAGATTTATTGGATTTCAGTCTGTTTGGAAAAGGAGCTCTAGGACTTTTAAGTACTGGACTAGGTGAATTTTCAGTTTTTGGTGCTTGAGGTTGAAAGGTAGTAGTTTTAGAAGGTGACTCGGCAGATGAGTCCTCTATATCATCAAGTGCAACTACCTTATTGTCTATTTGTTTTCCCGATCTTAAGGTATGAATGGCATTTACACCATTAACTTGGTTTCCTTGTTGGGGTCGTGGACCATTTTGGTTCCTAGGATTTGGCTCAGGTTGGCTAGGTAACCTACCATGTTCTCGTTCACTAATGGTCGAAGCCAGCTGACTTACTTGCATTTCCAGATGGGCTATAGCTTGGGTGTTATTATTTATGAGTTGACCCGTGGTTTGCATAAAGCTGGTATGTGTCTTCATCATGGCTTCTAGGCTTTTCTCTAAAGAGGTAATTTTCTTGTCATTATCATGGAAGCCTGGCGGGTTGTTCATCACTGGGTTGGACCTTAGATTTTGCTGATTGAAATTTGGATTGCCTACATTAGGATTCTGGGACCATGAGAAATTCGGGTGATTCCTCCAACCTGGGTTATATGTGGGTGCATAAGGATTGTTCAATGGTCCTTGATAGGTGGCATTCACCTGTGCACACTCATTCGAGTAGGAACATTCTTCTAAGACATGGTCTGGTGCATTGCACCCTTTACACATGGGTGCAGATATTTGATTTACATTGGCTGGTCTCTGTAATTCTAAGGCTTCCAATCTACGTGTTAAGGTTGCAATCTTGGCCTCTGATGCTAGGGTTGGTTGAATTTGATGCATTCCTCTTGAAGGTGTAGCTTTATCAGGTTCCCTAGTTGTTTCCCACTGTAAATTTTTCTCGGCTAGGTCTTCTAAGAATTGCCAAGCTTCAGTAGTTTCTTTGTCCATAAATTGGCCTTGGCACATGGACTCTAGCATGGTTCTTGAGTTTGAATCTAACCCCTCATAGATGATCTGGCATAGTCTCCAAGTTTCTATTCCATGGTGTGGGCATTGGGTCAAAAGATTCTTGAAACGATCAAAGTACTTCCAAAATGATTCACCAGCTAGTTGGTAAAATTGATTTATTTCATTCCTAATCCTAGCTGTTTTATGATGGGGGAAATACTTTTTCAAAAATATTCTCACAAAGCCCTCCCAGGTAGTGACAGAATGGTTTGGCAGACTATAAAGCCACTTCTTAGCATTATCCTTAAGGGCAAAGTTGATTAATCTAAGTTTGACCTCATCCTCTGTTAATTGCAGTTTCATGGTTGCACATACCTCCTCAAATTCTCTAATAAATATATAAGCATCCTCTAATCCTGTGAATTTTGGAAGCATATTTATGATTTGAGGTTTGATTTCAAAATTGTTAGCTGTGGGTTGTGGCAACCTGATACAAGATGGTTGGATGGAGCCAACTGGATAACACAAATCCTTAAGGGTCATGGGTTGGATTGGTTCAGCCATTGGAACAACAGAATTGACTCAATTCTAACTAGACGACCCGACACTCTTCTCCACACACGAGGTGTACGGTTCTCGATGTTTATACAATTTTTTTATAAAATTTTTATGTATAAGAAAAAGAAAGAAAAGAGAAAAAGTTCTAAAGAAAAGATCCTAAGGAGTCCTAAATCTAAAGAAAAGTAACCAAATTAATTTAAATTTTAATAATTTTTTTTTATTTTTCAAACAAGTGAAACAATAAATTAAACTCAATCTATCCTAGGGTTAACCTAAATCTAGACAGCTCCTAACTGTTCCAAGATGACCCTTCAAGCCTTCCAAGTGGAGATTGATCAACTAGTTAGCCAGGTAAGTATAAGAGGTGGGAGGTTCACTCATCGTTGCCTTTCTAGACACCAAACGAGTTGGCCAGGCCAGCAACTGAACCAATTTAACAAACCACCCTCAGGGACTTGCCTAGACACCAACTAATCAAACAACTCAAACTTGGTAGAACTCTTAGGGTTTCTTGTCCTATTGAGCTCGAATTCCTTAAGGTTGACGTCTAATTGATTTTAAGATTAAAGGTCTAGGTAATGCAATATGATGGAGATGGTTTTTGGGCTAAGGAAGGGTAATGAAATCCCCACCTTATCTTGTTAATGGGTTGATGCCCTTAGATTAATTATGAAAATGCAAATGCAAATAAACAAGATGACCAAGAATGTAAAAGATTTTAATTTAGAATTTTTTTTTTATTTTGATATTTTACTTCACGATTATGAAATATCTTTTGTTTTGTTTTATTTTTTTATTTTTTATTTTTTATGATTAAGTAAATTCAAATGATTAGGTCTAAAAGAAAAATAATTAACTAAAAATAATAAAAGAGAAATTAGAAGCGTACCTGAGTTTTTCAGCAATCACCAACTAAATCTAGAAACCTAAAGGAAAAAGAAAGAGAGTTATAAAGCACGAAGAACAAATATTTGAAAATAATTTAAAATGCCAAATCCCCGGCAACGGTGCCAAAAACTTGATGTGCAAATCTTAAAATTTATAAATAAAACCGCAAGCGCACAGTGTGCAGAGTAGCACGACCAGCGAGTACGGGTCGATCCCACAGAGACTTGGTTTAAAAATGATTTTCAAATCTATGCTCAAGCGAGCTTTAACGAAAATCGAAAATCGAAAGTTGTTTGCTAAAGACAATAAGACTAAGGATCTAGGGTTTTTGAATCCACTAGATCTAGATTAGGAATTCTACCTAGAATTTTTCTTATTGATCCTAACGACTACTCCTCTTGTCTTTCCCAAGCATAGATTATGAAGGGACTAAGGCCCAACGATAACCCATCAAGATTCTTTACAGGGGAGTAGTAACTAGGATCCCTTAGGGTTTTCTCCTCCTATGCACTGAATCAAGCATGAACTATGAAGGGACTCTGACCCAACTGTAGTTCATCAAAAATTCTTGGCAAAAGAGGAAGAAAAAGAAACCCTAAGAAAAAAAAGAACCCTATGTAAAACCCCTACTCATGATCTAGCTTCATCGCAAACCCTAGAAGGGATGCTTAGCTAGACATGATCTAAATCTACTTGCAAAATTTAAATGCAGAAAAATAAACTATCCTAATTTTATAAATTAAACTATCCTAATTGCATAAATTTAAACTGCATAATTTAAACTAACCTAATTGCATAAAATTAAATTGCATAAATTAAACTATCCTAATTGCAAGAAAAATAAATTGCATAATGTAAAGAGATAAAATTGCATAAAAATAAGATTTTATAAAAAAAAATTATTAAAAAACTTCAAAGCTCGAGGCTTGAGAAGAAAGCTAAAAACCCCACTATCTAGGGTTACAAGCTTGATCGGAAGGAAGAATCATTAAAACAAGGGCCTTTGGGGGCTTTTTATAGGCATTTGGGGTTATAAGGTTTTCAAAACTTTAGATGTGGGACAAAGAGATTTTAGAGGGCTGTTAGGGGGTTTAGGGGCTCAAATCTCGCTCAAAAAGCACTTAAATCCATCAAGAAACCCTAGAAATTGTTACAGCCATCCGATCTTCATCTAAAGGACCCAATTCATCTAATAAATCAAGCCGGGAGCGATTCTGGGCCGTCGGATCACGATCTGGGTGAAGCGCTGCCGTTGGATCGTGCTGCAGAGATGGGATCAGGTCGGATGCATCGCAGACCGTCCGATCAAGGCGCTGGAAGATTTCGTCCGTTGGATCGCGCTGCAGAAGGATCCCGTGTTGTCCTAGTGTTTATTGATTCTTGCAATTGCCTTGATTACGGTTGGATCTTGACCGGCTGCGATGGTGGCCGTCCAATGGTGCAAAAATGTGAGCGTTGGATCTTGATCAGAGAAGATCGGACCATCGAGTGATGTGAAGTTACCAGGTTGCCCTTCGGACCTTCTTCTCTCTCCTCATGAGCCCTGGACCGCGCGCGTGGATCGGGCTCGCGATGCGTTGCGGTGAGCCGAGACTCGCTGATTGGCTGGTTTATGGTGCGCGATGGGTCCATGGTCCAGCGCCTGTTGCTGTGGACCAGGCGGCTAACCAGATCACCAAATCAGTTGATTTTTGATCAATTTTGACCTGATTTGACTCGGGTTTGACCCAATTGAGTCTTCTTTCTTCATTCTTCAATTCTTGGGTCAATTTAACTCCATTTTGCGTAAAATTTATGCCGTTGGAATCCTCTTTCCTTGTTCTTTCTATTGATGACCTCTTCTTTCAAAATATAATAACAAGTATCAATTTCTAATAAAGTTAGATAATTTAGATATTAATTGATACTTTTTATGTCAATTTGTGACATAAATCATGCCCCCACAGCCTTGTTAGGAACAGGAGGAGAACCTCATCCTAACATGAGCAAAGTCGAAGGCTCGATTTCTAAAGACCGGAGGGGGAGAGGCCCTCACAATGGCCCTTATGTGCCCCCACAGTCATGTTAGGAACAGGAGAGAACCTCATCCTAACATGAGCAAAGTCGAAGGCCTGGTTTCCTAAAAGATCGGATGGGGGAGAGGCCCTCATAACGGCCTGATATACCCCCACAGCCTTGCTAGGAACAGGAGGAGAACCTTGTCCTGACACGAGCTAAATCGACTGTCGAGAACACGAGGAAGACCTCATCCCGACGCAAACAAAGGCTTGATTGATCGCAGGGAGGAGACCTTCCTCAATGATACCTCTATGCCTTCACGACCCGTTAAGAGCAGGGAGAAAAACCCTCACTCAAACACGAAAAGGAAAGGGGAAGATAAAAGAGAAAGGCCGACGAACTACTTCTACGACAGATAAGAACCAACTGCATCAAAGACATAAGAAACTTCATCCCAGCCGCTAAGGGGGAACCTGACATGGGCCGAGGATAAGTCGACCTCTTCAAGGTAACGAGAACTTCGGACCCCTGAGCTCGCGCACCAGGAGAAAACGTCAAACTCAAATGGCCTCGAAAGAACCTATGGTCATAAACCAAAGGGCAAATGACACTGCAACGATCGGGAACCCCCAAATAGCTCGGCATCGAACACGACAAAGGCCAAAAGGCATCCGATAAATAATCGATTAATACCAGAATGGGTGAGGTAATAAGCAATTTCATTCTCATTTCATTGGTGAAGTGTACATTGCAAAGCCTCGAAGGCCCGAAAAAGAAAGGGGGGGAACGAGGTAACGGAAGATTCTCTTCTCATTCCATTGGCAAAGTGCATGCTACAAAGCCTTAAAAAAAAACAAACAAAAGCAACAAAAACACATATACAAAATCAATAGCTCTAAGGAAGCTCGGCTCCATCAGACTTCGAACTCCCGGTTCCAGCCATCGTCGAGAATTACTTCAAGTACTTGGCTTCTTCTTCCAGTCCCCCTTTTGGATCGACGATTACTCCAGCATTATCTTCGAAGTACACGTAGATGCCATGATGACGGGGGCATGATCGACGATTACTCCAGCATTATCTTCGAAGTACATGTAGACGTCGTCTTTACTGCATCATGGCTTCTGCTGCCTCATGATGACGGCGGGCATGACCTTCTTTTGAGGTCAGGTTCCCCCTCACAGTGACGCGGGCATGACCTTCTTCCTGAGGTCAGGTTTCTCCTCACGGTGACATGCATCAGGAAGCCCTCCAGTCGAAGATGTGGCATAAGCGCGGGCTCTGGGCCGTCAAGATGAAACACGCCAGATCTGTCTCTTCTACCCTCACCTTCTTCGCCAACCCAGAAGTTGCAGCGTCTTCCCGCTCGTGGACTTTCAGGCTCTAGGCTAACATCAGAGCCCATCCGTGCCCATATCGGCAACGAAGGAAGGCCAGGGCCGTCTACAAATGGGGCCCGAAAGTGGAGAAAGCTTTGAGGCTAACCCAAACTGGTCTGAGGAATGCGAGGGTACAGATGTGAGGATGACTCGACGGATGCCTAAGGCAAGGAAGGGAAGACTGAAGAAGCTCCCGTACAAAGTGAGATCCCAAAGGGGGGGGAGGTAGGATTAAATAAGCAATGAGAGCCGGTGCAATAATGACTGCAAGACTCCTCAGACCAGTCCGCGACCGCCACATGGCCCACTCACCGTGGCAAGCGGCTAGAGGTGACCGACAATTAGTAAAACCATTATGGCACTGTACCTGGGACTGCATTCCGACTGGAATTCCAAAAAGGAGAAGCCTTTTCGAAAAGGCTCCGATACAGCGTACCGAGTGTCAAAATATCTGGTGACGTTGAGTAAAAAATCGAGGAGAGCAGCTTCGATCGTGAGAAATTCTCTATACTTCCTTCATTCGAACCCAAACTCGAAAGTAGGGGGACCGGTGTTGGGTATAAAGTACCCCCCGACCGAGGTTTACAGAGGACTGATCCTTCGGGGCTCTTCCGCGCCCAACCTTGTACGTGACGCCTCTCCGAGCTCCCTCGGCCATCCGGACTACTTCGACGATGGGCCTCTGCGTTCACCCATCGAACCGCCCCAAAGGCCCTCTGAGCCTCATGATTAGCCATCCTTCTACAGCAATCACTACCCCCGAACTTCTTTCGGGCTTCGTCAGCATCCGAGCTTCCCCGACAATGAGATTTCTACAGTAACCAGGCTCCTTCCATATTTCTACGGCGGTCGACAGCCTTCAGGATTCCAGTCGAGCTCCTGTGATAGCCGAACTTCTACCACGAGCGGCCTACTCCAAACTTCACTACGAGTAGTCTGTCCCGAACTTCTGCTGTGAGTAGTCTACTCCGAACCCTTACAGCGGATGGCCTACCTCAGATCCCTACTGTAAGCAAATCCCATCCGAGCCTCTACTGTAGGCATATTCCTTCTGAACTTCCATTACAGGTAGACTTCAGTCGAGCTTCTTCGTAGTCGGATCCCGCGACAATCGATCTTCGACCGAGCTTCTACAATGGGACAGGACTCATCGGCCAGGTCGCTACTCTGAGCTCCCACGATAACTGACCTTCAACTGAGCTTCTACAATAAGCAGTCTCCTTTCAGCCTTCTATAATAACCAAACTTCGACCGAACCTCCATAGCGGTTGGATATTGGATGAGCTTCTACGATGATCGGGCTCCAGCAGCTAGATTCCTACAATGATCGATCGCCTCCGATGTCTGCCGAACCTCCCCAATGCCATCCAAAGTCCATCACCGGCTGACTCTCCACCAGATCCTTCATAAAATCGAACTTCCCCAACGGATCATCTTCAGGCGAGTTTCCACATCAGGCGAATCTCAGACGGACTTCTCTAACAATCGGATTTCTACCGAACTTCGCCAATGGAAAGTCTCTATCCGAACTTCTACAGCAGGTGACTCCCACCTGTAGTATTAGTGCCTAAACCACCCGACAATAGTAGACTCATCAGCAGCTTCGGGGACATCCGAGCTTCTCCAGACCAACAATAGAGAGCCATTCTGCTCCATCAGATGTCCCAGCGAGCTCCAGCCGATGGATCAGATCTCTCTGACAAGTCACAACAAGAGCCGTCCTCTTGCTCCACTCCCCGCAACGGATTCCATGCAGCTCCACCACTCTCTGACGAGTCGCGACAAGAGCCGCCCTCCTGCTCCACTCCCTGCAACAGATTTCACGCAGCTCCACCACTCTCTGGCAAGTCCCGACAATGGACACCACTCTACTCTGCGCAACAAGCTCCACGTGGCCTTGAACGACCCCTGACGCCACTACTCTCCATAACAAACTCCACGCGGCTCTGAGCGGTCCACTATCAGACGGTTACAGACATCACTGTTGGTCAGTTACACCCTCCATCTATAAATAAAAAACTCCCAGACACGTTCTTCTCTTAGCTGGTGTTGCTCCTAGATTGATTTTGATGATTACAAAGCAGATTGAAGGGATACAAATATTTTTATTTGAAAAAGTCTTTATGCTCTTCAGGGGCAAAATCGTAATTTTACTAAAATCCTGATTTGATAGTATCATTTGGTAGAACAAATGATTTATAATCTATTGGTGAAAATTTTATTATTTTTAGACTTATATTTTTGAAGTTATGAATGTTTGAAGTGCATGAGTCGACTCATGAGTCAACTCATGGCAAAATGAGCTGCTTGGCACGCTAAAATTTCCCTTGGCACGCTGGTTTTTTGGCTTGGCACGACCTGTGAGTCGACTCATGAGTCGACCCACAAGGCATGAGTCGACTCATGAGTCGACTTCTGCTGTTTTGGGCCAAAATATCCAGAAACCCAAATCTCTGGTTTTTGCAACAGAGGTCGACTCATGAGTCGACCCCTGAAGCATGAGTCGACTCATGAGTCGACCCCTGCGACGGAAATTATCCGCAACGGCTAGTTTTTTGCCCGTTTTAGTTGCCTTTAATGCTCACTTTAAATGCTCTAACGGCTCTTTTTCTGCCTAAAATATTTTTTCTTATTTCTTAAAGCTATAAAAGGTTTCAAAAGGTGAAAAACAAAAAGGGGATCTACAATATACATGAGAGATACAAGGGGATATACAATACACACAAGAGACATACGAGAGATTTTGAAAGAGAAAAGCAAGAGCATTCAAAAGGGTATTCAAGAGCATTCAAAGAGAGGGTTTTTCAAGCCAACTTTTCAACTTTGATCAAGAGATCTTTCAAAGCCTTCAAGAAGCCTTCAATCAAAGCTCACCTATTCCTCAAGCATTCATTCAACTCTTCATCCACCTTGAGGAAATCCAAAAGGGGATTCTTCATTTGAGTAAAGTGCATTTAATATTATATTCGCTCATTTAAGGAGCTATTCTTGTACTTATTTATGCTCTAAACTGTCTTACTCTTTGTGAGTAATTGTTCTTATTTTTGGAGGGTTTCCAAAACAAGGGAAGGTTGATCCGAACCTGAAATCGGAGTGTATTGGGTTGGCTTGTACCCGGGAAATAAGTGGACTAGCTTGGGATAGCTAGTGTCGGAGTTTTCGACGTTTGTATTCGGGTTGAATACAAGTATAGTGGATTGGAATTCCCAAGTAGGAGCTTGGGGAGTGGATGTAGGTGCAAGGTTGGCACCGAACCACTATAAATCCTTGTATTTGTGGTGTGCTTTATTGTTTCTCTTTATTTCTTTATTATATCCTTGCATTCTTGCTTTAGATAATTAATCTTGAACTAAAGTCTTTCTCCTCATTCATCAAGCTTTTAACAAATACTTTTCATAAGTAATTAGTTAAGCTTAAATTTTTTAAAACCTAATTCACCCCCCCCTCTTGGGTTGCATAGCTGGGCAACAAGTGGTATCAGAGCCCGGTGCTCTAGCCCTTCTTTGATCTAACAATCAAAGAGCCAAAGATCTATGGCAACCCATGTTGGTACTTCTCTAGCCGAGGGGCAATCTACCAACCGACCTCTACTTTTCAATGGGTCTAATTACACCTATTGGAAAGCTCGGATGAAGATATTCATACAAGCACTCGACTATGATATGTAGAGTATCATAGTGAACGGTCCTCACACACCCACCAAGATTATAGATGGTGAGGAGTCAACCAAACCCGAGAAAGAATGGGATGAGGTTGATAAGAAATTGGCACAATTAAATGCTAAAGCTATGAATGTTCTTTATTGTGCACTTGATGCAAATGAATTTAATCGCATTTCTACTTGTGCATCTGCTAAAGAAATATGGGATAGGTTAGAAGTAACCCATGAGGGAACAAATCAAGTAAAAGAGTCTAAAATAAACATGCTTGTGCATAAATATGAATTGTTTAAAATGGAGCATGATGAGTCCATAACTGCTATGTTTACTCGTTTTACTGATATAATTAATGGTTTGAAGAGTCTTGGCAAATCTTATACTAACAGTGAGCTTGTAAGGAAGATTCTCAGGTCATTGCCAAGAACTTGGGAAGCCAAGGTGACTGCCATCCAAGAAGCAAAGGACTTGAACATTCTACCTCTAGAAGAGCTTCTTGGATCCTTGATGACTCATGAACTTAGCATGAAGCAACATCAAGAGGATGAAGTCAAAAAGAAAAGAACCATTGCCCTCAAATCCACAGCTTCACCTGATGATGAAACGGATGACACTGAAGATGAAGAACAGGATGAAGAGATGGCACTCATCACCTGGAGATTTAAGAAGTTTCTAAGAAAAAGAAACAGGGGATGAGAAAGAAGTCATTCACAAAAGGGAAACAAAGCAAAGAGAAAGAGAAAGATCAACCCCTTATATGCTACGAGTGCAAGAAGCTGGGACATTTCAAATCCGAATATCCACAACTGAAGAAAGGTCCCAAAAAGCTCAAAAAGAAAGCAATGATGGCGACTTGGAGTGCGAGTGATGACTCAAGCTCCGATGAGGAAACCTCAACAGAACAAGCCAACCTGTGCCTTATGGCACACGAAAATGAGGTAACTTCTGAATCCCCTAGTGAATTTACTTTTGAAGAATTGCATGAAGCATTCTATGATTTAATTGATGAATTAAAGAAACTAGAGATGAAAAACAAAGAACTGAAATTAGAAAATCAGTCCTTAGTGAAACAAGCTGAAAACCTTTCAATTGAAAAATTCACCTTGATTCAAGAAAATCAAAGCTTAAAGAATGAAATTAACAAACTGAAATCTATAGTAGATAAGTTCATCTTAAGTTCAAACAAACTAAATATGATTCTTGATAATCAAAAAGCTGTATATGATAAGGATGGACTTGGCTATAACCCCTTGAAGAAACAAAAATTTCTGAAGAATATTTATGTAAATTATTCAAGTAACAAGTCTACAAATATTATTTGTTTCAAATGTGGTAGAATAGGACATAAATCATACACATGCCTTATTAACAAATCTGCAAACACAACTATAAAGAAAATATGGGTTCCAAAAGGAACCATTTTGACTAACCTAAAAGGACCCAAGAAAGCTTGGGTACCTAAGACAAAAACTTGACTTTTGCTTGCAGGTGTGTCTAGCATCCCAAGGAGGAAACAGGAAATGGTATCTTGACAGTGGATGCTCGAGATACATGACTGGTGATGAATCACAATTCATCACGCTTGATGCTAAGGATGGAGGGATGGTCACCTTTGGAGATAATGGTAAAGAAAGATCATCGGGATAGGTAACATTGGTATCACTCCCTCCAAATACATTAAAAATATTTTGTTAGTTAAAGGTTTAAAGCATAACTTACTTAGCATTAGTCAATTTTGTGATAAAGGGTATAAAGTTATTTTTGAATCATCTGTTTGCATTGTGACTAGTCCTATTAACGATGGCATTAAATTTATAGGACATAGGCATGGCAATGTTTATATGGTAGATTTGAATGATTTAGCCAAATTAGACATGCAATGCCTAGTATCCTTGAATGCTAAAGTTAATGAGACTAGTTGGCTTGCACATATTAGCATGCATTTTCTTTCAAAATTAATTAAGAAAGAATTAGTTCTTGGTTTGCCAAAACTGAATTTTGAAAAGGATAGAATTTGTGATGCATGCCAATTAGGTAAACAAACTAGAGTTTTATTTAAATCCAAAAATATTGTTTCAACTTCTAGACCTTTA
The DNA here is from genome assembly GCF_000442705.2 of Elaeis guineensis. Taxonomy (NCBI): domain Eukaryota; kingdom Viridiplantae; phylum Streptophyta; class Magnoliopsida; order Arecales; family Arecaceae; genus Elaeis; species Elaeis guineensis. Next base: position 69,356,915 of record NC_025995.2, on the reverse strand, counting down.
GAGCTCTTGCATATGGACTTATTTGGACCAACTAGAACCACTAGTTTAGGAGGAAAACGATATGGTTTTGTAATTATAGATGATTACTCTCATTTTACTTGGGTTTTCTTTTTGGCACACAAAGATGAAACTTTTATATTTTCACTAAATTTCATCGAAAAGTCACTAATAAAAAAGGTTTTCAATTCAAAATATTAGAAGTGATCATGGAACTGAATTTGAAAATCAAGACTTTGAAAATTTTTGTGATGAAAATGGAATTGGCCATAACTTCTCTGCTCCTAGGACACCCCAACAGAATAGGGTAGTTGAAAGGAAAAACAGAACCTTAGAAGAAATGGCCCGTACCATACTTTGTGAAAGCAACCTTCCAAGATATTTTTGGACGGAAGTAATTAACACAGCATGTTACATTTTAAATCGTGCTTTGATTAGACAATTTTTAAAGAAAATCCCCTATGAACTTTGGAAAGGAAGAAAACCAAATATTGCATATTTTCATATTTTTGGTTGCCGATGTTTTGTATTAAATAATGGCAAAGAAAGACTTGGTAAATTTGATGCAAAATCAGATGAAGCAATCTTTCTAGGTTACTCCTCCACTAGTAAAGCATTTAGAGTTTTCAACAAAAGAACTTTAGTAGTTGAGGAGTCCACACATGTTGTTTTTGATGAATCTAACGATCTTCCTTCAAGGAAGAATGAGGGTGTTGATGATGCAGATCCACTAATAGAAGGTATGAAGGAGATCACTCTGAAAGATTCAGCAACTCCAGAAGACAAGGATCAAGAAGACAAACAAGATGAGAGAGGTGAAGAAATTCAAGAACAACCTCAAGGTACAAATAACCTACCCAAGGAATGGAGGTATGTTCACAACCACCCTAAGGAGTTAATTATTGGTGATCCTATGCATGGGGTAAAAACCCGTTCTTCACTTAGAGATGTAGTTAATCATTGTGCTTTTGTATCTCATCTTGAACCTAAAACTTTTGAAGAAGCTGAAAATGATCATAATTGGATTAATGCAATGCAAGAGGAACTTAATCAATTTGAAAGAAATAATGTTTGGACCTTAGTATCAAGACCTAAAAATTATTCAATAATTGGCACAAAATGGGTCTTTAAAAACAAATTAGATGAGCATGGTAATGTAATTAGAAATAAAGCAAGACTGGTTGCTAAGGGATATAATCAAGAAGAAGGAATTGATTTTGATGAAACCTTTGCACCTGTTGCTAGATTAGAAGCTATTAGACTTCTACTTGCATATGCTTGCTTTATGAAATTCAAATTATTTTAAATGGATGTTAAAAGTGCATTTTTAAATGGATATATTGCTGAAGAAGTATATGTAGAACAACCCCCTGGATTTGAAAATCATGCTTTTCCTAATCATGTCTTTAGATTAAATAAAGCTTTATATGGATTAAAACAAGCACCTAGAGCATGGTATGATAGGCTAAGCAAATTTCTACTAAATAATAGTTTTTCAAGAGGTAATGTAGATACAACCCTCTTTATTAAAAGAAATCAAAATGATATGCTAGTTATACAAATTTATGTTGATGACATAATTTTTGGGTCTACTAATGAATCCCTTTGTCAAGACTTTGCTAAGCTTATGCAGGGGGAGTTCGAGATGAGCATGATGGGAGAACTCACCTTCTTCCTCGGACTCCAAATCAAACAATCAAAAGAGAGAATCTCCATCACCCAAAGCAAGTACACCAAGGAACTACTCAAAAGATTTGGAATGGAGAACTGCAAACCAATTGGCACACCAATGAGTCCCTCATGTAAGCTTGACAAGGATGATGAAGGTAAATGTGTAGACTTAAAATACTATAGAGGTATGATTGGCTCATTATTATATTTAACTACAAGTAGGCCTGATATCATGTTTAGTGTTTGTTTATGTGCTAGATATCAATCTAATCCTAAAGAATCTCATTTGAATGCTGTTAAAAGAATCCTTAGATACTTAAATGGTACTCAAACTCTAGGGTTATGGTACTCTAAGGACTCACAAATTGATTTATTAGGATATTCAGATGCTGATTTTGCTGGATGTAAATTAGATAGAAAAAGCACAAGTGGAACCTGCCAATTTCTTGGAGTTAACCTAATCTCATGGTTTAGCAAGAAAAAAATTCGGTGGCACTGTCTACGGCTGAGGCCGAATACATTACAGTCGGAAGTTGTTGTGCTCAAATCTTGTGGATTAAGCAACAACTCGAAGACTTTGGAATCAAACTTAATGAAACACCAATAAGATGTGACAACACAAATTCATAAATCTATCTAAAAATCCAATTCAACACTCAAGATCCAAACATATTGAAATAAGACATCATTTTATAAGAGAACATGTTCAAAACAAAAATATAATTCTTGAATATGTTTGCACTGAAAATCAATTAGCTGATATCTTTACAAAGGTCCTTAGTGAGGATAGATTCTGTGAAATTAGGAGAAATCTAGGAATTCTAGATCCATATGCCTAAATTTTTTTCAATTTCCAAGAATTGATGTCAAAAATTCTTAGAGCTCAATTTCCAACATCTATCCTGGTCCCAAAAGCTCAAGTTTATCATTCTAAAAACTTATCTTTGAGCAAAACTCCTTCTCCCAAAATTTCAAATTTTTTGGAATTTATTCATATTTTTTCTGAATTTTGAACTTCATGAGTCGACCCCCATGAGTCGACTCAATGGCAAACTTGTTATTTCCTCAAACTTCCCATGGGCTCATTGTTTTTATATGGGATCCTGTTCGTGAGCCGACCCATCCTTTCATCTTCCTCCTTCCAAAAGCCGACTTCTCCATTTCCTTTTGCTCCAAATCCAAGGATCTAGCTCGAGGCACTTCTCCCTCCTCCTCTCACCAAAAATCGCCACCTTGGAAAGGGATTTTTGTGCTTTCTCCCATTGTTTGGCACGGTTGGAGCGTGCCCTAGTACTCCACCGTTCTTCCCAAATCTACCTCTTTTCTCCACCAAAATCCCTCTTCACTCTCTTGTGATCCCTCCTCCACTCATTCACTTGTTCCTCCAAGTCTCCTTGCCTGCTACTGTAGTGAATATGGCCCAAGATGAAGCTTCCCCAAAGAAGAAAGTCAGTCCGTGAGCTTGAAGAAAATATCCGAAAGAAAAGGCAAGCTGCTCAGTCTTCCACTGCTCCCACTCCAGCTTCAGTATCTGCTCAAGGTCCCCTCAATCCTCCCTAAGCCCCAGTAAGAATCCTCTATCTGATAGAAAAGTTGAAACGGGAAGAATATAGATTTTTGGTTCTTTGAAAAAGAGGGTTTTACATTTGCAACTAAGATTAAAAACCAAGGATGGGGTTTCTACTGCTCCCTTAAGGAAGTCACCTATGTTGACCTAGTTAGAGAATTCTACCAGAATCTACATTATGGAAATGGGTCAGTGACTTCAACAGTCAAGGGTATTGATATTTGCTTGGATTCTAGTATATTGGGAGAAATACTTCATTTGCCTAGTGAGGGTTACTCTTATATGGAACTCCCAGTAAAAGAAGAGGGGATCAGTGTTATACTAGGGGAACTTACTCAGGGAGTTTAAATAAATTGGAAGCAAAGATTTTGTCCATTGAGATGAGGATCCTGCATCAGATGGTAACGAAGCTCTTCTTTCCTAGGAGTGGTAGGCATGATTTACTTTCCAGCAGAGATGTTTGTATCATGTTTCATGTCATCACTCAGACCCCCCTGAACCTCCCTGCACTTATGATAGAGGCCATGAGAGAGACTTTGAACAGATCCAAGGCACACTTGCCTTTTGGTATGACCCTTACTCGAGTATTTAGGAGGTTTGGAGTAGCTGTGAGGGGAGGCATCTACTAAGCTCTCTCATGTGGACACTTTCAACCAACACACCCTGCACCGAATGGGATTTACAAAGACTGATGGTGGTTGGATCAAGGGATCTGAGGAGAGAGCTGAGGAGAGAGCTGGGGAGAGAACTGAAGATAGAGCTGAAGACAGAGTTGAAGACAGAGTAGAAGAAGAAGGTCCATCATCTCCTATCCATGACTTCAGGCAGCATCACCAAATATCCAGTTCATTCTGATACAGAGGCTGGCCCTTCAGAGTTTACTAGGATGCCCACATCAGTGTATCAGCCAGAGAGCAGAGCACCTCAATCAGAGTTCAGACTGGCTGACGATCAGATCGAGCAGATATCACAGCGTGTGGCTCTTTGCTATCTAGTCAGTGGAGCAGTACTACTTTTGCACCAGGAGCCACTTCTTCTGATCAGACCATGACTCCCCACATATCCACTGTGTTTCAGATGATATCAGATCAGTCCATCCGGATTCAGCAGCTTGAGGACACCGTCTGGAGACTGACTGGCAGAGTTCTTGACTTGCAGGGGCAAGTCCTTGCTTTGGCCCATCCTCAGCCACAGGAGTCCACTATTGAGGTCACAGACCTCACTGCAGAGGCTGGCAGGCTCAGAGGAGCACTGGAGGGTGGATATGAGTTACTGAGGAGAGAGATCCGAGGATCGAGTGAGCATGCATCCACTCAGTTCACTGCTCTACTTCAGTCTGTTTCCAGAGCACTGAACGTACTTGATTCCATCAGACTCACCCTTTCTGTTCAGTCCTTAGCCTCTCAGCATTCTCAGCCCCCAGTTCATCTCGCTCTCCTCTCATGCCAGAGGCAGACGGGGTAGAGGACGCACTTCTGATCGAGATCCATCAGCTTCTCATCCCATATCTGATGACTCCGATCCATGACTTGTCTTGATCATTACTAGATCCTAGGTGTTAGTGTCTTGTTCTAGGATCTGTATTTTGGGGCCATGTATTGACAATTAGCTGGTTGACTTTTATATTATGAACTATGTATTGAAACAATTATGGTTTTATGGTATCATCTTTTACTTATATTTCTACCTTTTGTAATGATGTCGATCATATTTTGGTTATATATATTCTCCTTGTTGAAATATTTCTTCTCTTTGTTGTTGTTTGCTGTTAATAATTGCTGTATTAAGGGGAGCAAACATCTGTGATAAACTCTAAAGGGGAGAAATTAAAGAATGTTTCAAAAAAGGAGGAGTTAACCATGTTTGATGATGTCAAAAAGGGGAGAAATTAAACAAAAAAAATCCATCAAAAGCAAAACCATAAATTATGAGAATTAAAGAAAAAGCAATCCATCAAAAGCAAAACCATAAATTATGAGCAATTAAAGAAAAAGCAACCCATCAAAAGCAAAACTACAAATTATGAGAAATTAATGAATGAATTGGAGAATTTAAAGAACAATATCAAAAGTACAATGCTAAGTACAATGCAAATAAGTAACTTTTAAATTACTTCTTTACATATGCTCTGATTTGCTTTAAAAATTTAAATATGCTCTGATATACTTCAAAATTCCAACTTGCTCTGATACATCTTTTAAATTTTATTTACCTTGATACATCTTAAGAAATTCAACTTGCCTTGATACATCTTAAGAAATTTAACTTACTCTGATACATCTTAAAATTTTTAACTTGCTCTGATACATTGTAAAATTTTTTTTCTGATAACATTGTAAAATTATTTTTCTTGCTCTGATATATTGCAAAATTTATTTTTCTCTTGCTCTGATACATCTTAAACTCTAAATGATCTAATACACTTTCCAAATCAACTCTTAAACATGCTTTGGCAACATAATTATTTTTCTTTGATGCTAAAACTAAAATCAAATGAGAATGAGCAAATTTTCAAAATACAGCTTGATCTGATAACAAAAATAAGTTTTCTGCTCTAACACCAAAATCACATAATCCAATGAGCATATCTTCAAATCTTTAAGCAAATGGGCAAACTATTCTTGCATATGACATTTATATCACATGCCAAAAGAATCATACTCTTTTCAAGCATATAAATCTATAATGCATTCACATAAATGCTTTTGTTCAAGTGTTTTGTCATCATCAAAAAGGGGAGATTGTTGCTCCTAGATTAATTTTGATGATTACAAAGCAGATTGAAGGGATACAAATATTTTTATTTGAAAAAGTCTTTATGCTCTTCAGGGGCAAAATCATAATTTTACTAAAATCCTGATTTGATAGTATCATTTGGTAGAACAAATGATTTGTAATCTATTGGTGAAATTTATTATTTTTGAACTTATATTTTTGAAGTTATGAATGTTTGAAGTGCATGAGTCGACTCATGAGTCAACTCATGGCACAATGAGCTGCTTGGCACGCTAAAATTTCCCTTGGCACGCTGGTTTTTTTGGCTTGCACGACCTGTGAGTCGACTCATGAGTCGACCCACAAGGCATGAGTCGACTCATGAGTGACTTCTGCTGTTTTGGGCCAAAATATCCAGAAACCCAAATCTCTGATTTTTGTAACAGAGGTCGACTCATGAGTCGACCCCTGAAGCATGAGTCGACTCATGAGTCGACCCCTGCGATGGGAATTATCCGCAACGGCTAGTTTTTTGCCCGTTTTAGTTGCCTTTAATGCTCAATTTAAATGCTCTAACGGCTCTTTTTCTGTCTAAAATATTTTTCCTTGTTTCTTAAAGCTATAAAAGGTTTCAAAAGGTGGAAAACAAAAGGGGATCTACAATATACACGAGAGATACAAGAGATCTACAATAACACAAGAGACATACGAAAGGTTTTGAAAGAGAAAAGCAAGAGGTTCAAAAGGGCATTCAAGAGCATTCAAAGAGAAGGTTTTTCAAGCCAACTTTTCAACCTTGATCAAGAGCTCTTTCAAAGCCTTCAAGAAGCCTTCAATCAAAGCTCACCTATTCCTCAAGCATTCATTCAACTCTTCATCCACCTTGAGGAAATCCAAAAGGGGATTCTTCATTTGAGTAAAGTGCATTTAATGTTATATTCGCTCATTTAAGGAGCTATTCTTATACTTATTTATGCTCTAAACTATCTTACTCTTTGTGAGTAATTGTTCTTGTTTTTGGAGGGTTTCCAAAACAAGGGAAGGTTGATCCGAACCTGAAATCGGAGTGTATTGGGTTGGCTTGTACCCGAGAAATAAGTGGACTAGCTTGGGATAGCTAGTGTCGGAGTTCGACGTTTGTATTCGGGTTGAATACAAGTATAGTGGATTGGAATTCCCAAGTAGGAGCTTGGGAGTGGATGTAGGTGCAAGGTTGGCACCGAACCACTATAAATCCTTGTGTTTGTGGTGTGCTTTATTGTTTCTCTTTATTTCTTTATTATATCCTTGCATTCTTGCTTTAGGTAATTAATCTTGAACTAAAGTCTTTCTCCTCATTCATCAAGCTTTTAACAAATACTTTTCATAAGTAATTAGTTAAGCTTAAATTTTTTAAAACCCAATTCACCCCCCCCTCTTGGGTTGCATAGCTGGGCAACATATGACGTGTAGGGATGCCGCGCGTTCATCCTTAATCAGAAATCAAAACTTACTTTTCTGCAAAACCCTAGATCCTGAAATCCTAGGATTTATTATACATGCTTTATTTATGAACCCAAACTTAACTAATGTATTAAGTTTATAAAATTAAATTAGGTCTAAAATTGAGAATTTCAGATCTAAGATATTTTCATAAAATTTGATTCGGGCTTGGATAGCTCAATTAGGTCTAGCAGTTGATCAAACCGAATCAAGAGTTGGTTAGGTGGGATCATGAAAGCTAATAATTGACCAGCCTAATAGGATTAAGTCTGGGTCAAGGTCGAATCACATTTAGATGTGACTCAATCAAGTTAAGACCTAATTTGGCTCAGAGGTTAGAGTCTGGATTGTAGGCTAACCCAATTAGTTCTAGTTCAACAATTTGGTGTCTAAGGTAAGTTCGGCAGATGTGACCGATTGGTTTTTAATTAGGAGCTACTCGACTCGAATGCGTTCTTGTCGAGTTAATGGCATATCCCTTCCATCGATCTCACTTACCTGGCCATATGTGTCGATCCAGTTCTGATTTGAGGTGGCTAACAATTCGAGCTAACCCATGCCACTAGGTTAGTCATAATTGTTATGACTATATCAAGTCAAGTTTAAAGAGACCTAAATCAAATCTCCCTAAGAAAATATTAAGTCTAGGTCTTCCACCATTGTGGATGTGCGGGCCCTTCCCGGGGTTGATTGTTCTCAGCTGGTTACAGTGGCTCAGTTGCATCGGGAAGATGCAACCATGTCCATTAGGCATTGGATGCTATGGATTAGAGGATGGGTTGGGCTCAATATTCCAGATACGGTGAGGGACCCAATCAGGAATCTAGTTCGTGCAAATGGTGGGTTTGGCTTAACTAAAGATTGGAGCAATATCCCGGATATGGTGAGCTTTATGAATTAGAGACCAAGTTTTGGATGCACCATAATTAGAGAATCATTGGACAAGAGTTGTCCACTCATCAGTTGACCCATCACCAATAACTGTTAGGTGAGGTGATGAGCCAGTCGGTATGACCGCACCACCCACTAGAAATCACTAATCACGAAGATTTTCATATCTCTACCAAGGGAGTGTAGGGATCTAAGAAAAAAGTGGGAGCCTAATTTGTTTAAAAATGAAAATCCTAAACAAATTGGTTGAGTCTGATTACAAAATCTAATTAGAAACTTTTGACTCTCTACAGGAAACATGTCTGCCTCAAACCCCCTGACCAAAATTCTAGACACTCATAGACTGACTGGACCAAATTTTAAAGACTGGTTGAGGAACTACAGAATTATTCTGGGTTCTAAAAAATTGACTCATGTCTCGGACCAGGACCCACCTGCCATGCCAGCACGTCCGACTGTTGAACAGAGAGCGTCTCTGAAAAAGTGGATGGATGATGATAACAAAGCCAGGTACTACATGTTGGGTGCAATGTCTGATGACTTGCAGTGACAACATGAAAATATTTTGACTACCCACCAAATGTTGGCTCCCCTACAAGAGTTGTTTGATGAATAGAGTCGCGCAGCCAAGTATCAAGTCTGTCAAAGACTTTTTAAGGCCAAGATGCGTGATGGGTAGTCAGTCCAAGATCATTGTTTGACAATGATCAAGGATCTTGAGGAGCTTGAGAAGCTCAGTATCATCATAGACAAGAATTTTTTGATTGATGTGATCCTTCAGTCCTTGTCCGATGCATATGGTCAGTTCATCATGAACTTTCATACGCATAAGATGCAATGTACCTTGGCTGAGTTAATGAATATGCTGGTTACGGCTGAGCTTTCAATGAAAGGTTCAAAAGGCTCAATTCTTACTGTGGAGCGAACTTCTTCCTAGAGAAAGTCTTTTAGAAAGAAAAAGAAGTCTGCGAAGAAGCAGAAGGTGGATGGGAAGAAGAGGAAGCAAAACTGTCCTCAGTACCTGGCCACCCTGAAGAACAAGAAGGATGGTCCTTCTGGAGGTATGCTCATTATCGAATCTAACCTTACGATTTCTTCTGCATCCAGTTGGGTACTTGACTCTGGTTCTAGTGCTCATTTGTGCACTTCTATATAGGATCTTGAGGAGAGCAGGAGGCTGAGAGATGGGAGATGATCCTACGCGTCAGAAATGAAGTAAGAGTTGCTGTCATGGCCATGGGAACCTACCCTCTACAATTACCGTTAGGATTAGATTTAGTTTTAAGAGACTGTTATTATGTGCCTGCAGCAAGCAAAATTTGATTTCTGTTTCATGTTTAGCACAAGAAGGCTATATGATTAGCTTTCATAAGGACCATTGTAATATTTTTTATGAAAATAATAAAGTTGCAAATGGTTTTGTTATTAATGGTCTCTATCAGTTACATGTTGATGTATCTGTCTTTAATATTGAGCAAAATGTGAATGCCATAGGAATTAAAAGGCCTAGAGATAGTCTAAATGATAAGTATCTGTGGCACCTAAGGCTAGGTTATATAGCGGAAGACAGGGTTAACAAATTAAAAAAATTCGGGCTACTGAGTCTGTTGACTTCCGAGTCATATTCAGTTTGTGAATCATGCCTTCAAGGCAAAATGACCAAGCTTCCTTTTGTGGGACATAGGAAAAGGGCCACAGACCTACTTGTCCTAGTACATACGGATGTGTGCGGCCCATTTGATGTGCCGGCAAGAGGCAACCTGTCTACTTTATTACCTTTATCGATGATATGTCTAGGTACGGGTATGTGTTTCTAATGAAACACAAGTTTGAAGCCTTTAAAAAGTTCAAAGAATTCAGACATGAGGTAGAAAAACAAACAAGAAAGCCCATTAAGGTTCTTCGATCAGATCGAGGAGGTGAATACCTTAGTCGAAAATTCTTAGACTATCTTAAGGACAATGGCATAATCTCACAATGGACTCCACCTAGAATGCCTCAACTCAACGAGATTTTAGAACGGAGAAATCGGACCCTATTAGATATGGTCCGTTTCATGATGAGCTTCACGGACCTCCCTGATTTCTTTGGGGACATTGTCTCATGACAGCAATTTATGTATTGAATAGGTTCCCTCTAAAACCGTTCCTACCACACCGAATGAGATATGGCATGGTAAGAAGCCAAGTCTGAATCATCTCAGAATTTGGGATTGTCCGGCTCATGTCAAGAGATAGCAGACGAACAAGTTAGAGTTTCGATCTTTTAGAGCTCAATTCATAGGATATCCTAAAGAGTCATTAGGATACTATTTTTATATTCTGGAAGACCACAATGTGATTGTGAGTCGAAATACTATTTTTTCTTGAAAAATAGTTTATTCAAGATGGTGGCATCGGAAGAATAATTAAACTCAAAGAGAATGTCTCCCAAGAGCAACGAGCTAAAGAACCTGAGGAACCCAATCAATTAGAACCAGTCCTAACACAACCTCTTCCACCTCGTAGATCGACTAGGGTTTCTCATCCTCCTGAAAGGTACCTAGGTACCATACAAGAGATGTAGAGGAATGTTCCTCACAAAAAATGGGGTTCATGGTGATGATCTTAAGACCTATGACGAGGCGATATCAGATATCATTTTTGAGAAATGGTTAGAGGCAATGAGATCAAAAATTGACTCGATGCACTCAAACCAAGTCTGGACCTTGGTAGATCCACCTAAAGGTATTGTACCTATTGGGTGTAAATGGATCTTCAAGAGATAGATAGGTGCAGATGGGAATGTGGAGACATTCAAGCTAGGCTCGTAGCGAAAGGTTATAGTCAGCACGAAGGTATTGACTATCAGGATACCTTCTCGTTCGTAGCCATGCTAAAATCCATCCGCACATTGCTTGCTGTTGCAGTCTATTTCGATTATGAAATATGGCAGATGGACGTGAAAACGGCATTCTTAAATGGACATCTTGAGGAAGATATCTATATGGAATAGCCGCTTGGATTCACATCCAGTGATGTTGATCACAAGGTCTGCAAGCTGCAAAGGTCCATTTATGGACTTAAGCAAGCATCTCGGAGTTGGAATACTCGTTTCAATGATGTGATCAAAAGTTTGGTTTCATCAAGAATGAGGAAACCATGTGTGTTCAAAAAGGTCAGTGGAGCGCAGTTGTCTTCCTCGTATTGTACGTGGATGACATCCTCCTAATTGGGAATGACATTCCATGTTGACCTCAGTCAAAATATGGTTGTCTAAGGAGTTCTCTATGAAAGATCTAGGAGAGGCATCCTTTATACTGGTATTAAGGTCTATAGAGATAGACCAAATAGGACTGGGACTTTTACAGAAAGATGTACATAGAGAGTGCTAAAGAGTTTAGCATGAAAACTCCAAAAGAGGTTT
>NC_025995.2:69286599-69345087 GCF_000442705.2 Elaeis guineensis | reverse complement strand
CTATAGATCTTCACTTTTCCATCTGCACCCCTCTTCCTTTTGAAGACCATTTACACCCAATGGATTTAACCTCTTCAGGTGGGTCAACCAATGTTCATACATCGTTGACCTTCATGGACACCATTTCGGATTTTATGGCTTCAAGCCATTTCTCGGAATTAGGTCTCTGCATTGCATCCATATAGGTGATCGGATCCTCATCGTTCTCATCGAGTTCGGTGGGATCACCGTCCCGAACCAAGAAACCATAGTATCTGTCCGGCTGATGCGGTACTCTACCAGATCACCTTAATGGTGTAGGTACATTGGGCTCTGGATCTGATCTAATCAAATCTGACTCAGGTTCAGCTATTGGTGTCGGTCCTTGTACCTGTTAAACTTTATCAAGTTCAACTTTAGAGGCAATGATTCCTTCACCAAGAAACTTCTTTTCTAAAAAGGTTGTCTTAAGGCTGACGAACACCTTTTGTTCATCAGCATGGTACAAAAAATATTTTTTGATCTCTTTGGGGTACCCTATGAATGTGCATTTGTCAGATCTAGATCCAAGTTTATCTGTAACTAATCGTTTGACATAAGTCGGGTACCTCCAGACCTTAAGGTGTGAAAGTGCTGGCTTATGTCCTGTCCATATCTCATATGGAGTCTTAATTACAGACTTACTTGAAATCCTATTAAACAGATAACAGGTCGATTCGAGTGCATATCCCCAAAAAGATATTGACAAGCTGGCAAAATCCATCATGGATCGAACCATGTCTAACAAAGTCCGATTTATCCTTTCAGACATACCATTATGCTGTGGTGTTCCTAGAGGAGTCCATTGAGAGAGAATCCCATTCTCTCCTAGATATGTGAGAAACTCACCAGAAAAGTATTCTCCTCCTCGATCAGACCGAAGAGTTTTAATACTCTTCTCAGTTTATTTTTTTTACTTCATTTTGGAATCATTTGAACATTTCAGATGAATCCAACTTATATTTCATCAGATAGATATATCCATATCTGAATAGATCATCCGTGAAAGTGATGAAGTAGAAATTCTATCTCTAGCACTTGTACTCATGGGCGTGCATACATCAATATGTACTAGGCCCAAGAGCTCAGTAGCTCTCTCACCTTTTCCAGTAAAAGGTGACTTGGTCATTTTACCAAGAAGATAGGGTTCACAGGTTGGAAGTGATTCACAATCACTGACTTTGAGGATTCCCTCTTGAGTCAACCTGTTTATTCTATTCTTGTTTATATGACCTAGCCTATAGTACCATAAGTAGATATCTGATACACATCTAATCTAGGGTGCTTGCCAGTAGAATAGACTACGTTAACAGGTTGTGATAATATATACACACCTTTATTCAAATATCCATAAAAAATAGTAACACCATTCATAATGATATTACAAACTTGTTTCTTTATTGAAATTTCATAATCATTTTTGGCCAGAAGGCCTACAGAAATAATATTTAAAAAGAAATTAGGATAGAAATGACAATCATTAAGAACAACGATATGGGACTCAAATACAAGTTTCAAGATTTCTAATGCTAAAACTAGAACTGATCTTCCATCTCCAATGTTCAGGAACCTCTCGTCTTGCTCGAATCTCCTACTGACCTACAACCCCTGCAACAAATTACAAATATGGTAAGGGCTACCGGTATCCAATACCCAGTCAGTTATATCACAAATAGAGAAATTGCAATGAGTTATCATATAAATACCTTGCCCAGCAACAGCTTGCTTCTTTCTCTACCTGTTCGGGTCCAGGGAGGCAATGTACTGAGGACAGTTTCTCTTCCAGTGCCCCCACTTCTTGCAAAAGAAGCATTCAGTTTGACTCTTATCAGGCTTGATCTTTCTGGTCTGACCTTGCACTGATGTCCCAGCTTGAACTTGCACCTTCTTCACTTTCTTCTTCTTGTTCTTCTTTCCTTTCTTAAAGGATCGAGAACCAGAAGATGAACCTCCTACTAAGTTCACCAACTCCTTGTGGAGTTGCTGATCCTTCTCAAAGTTTTGAAGCAACCTCAGTAACCCATGGTAGTTTACTTCAGGCTTTATCATTCTATAATGAGTGAGGAATGGGAGATAAGACTTGGGCAGTGAGTTCAGTATTGCATCTTTCCCAAGCTGCTCATGCAAGGAAAAGCCGAGCTTGCTCAAATGCTCCATCAGCTCGATCATGACAATACATGATCAGTGACAGAGGCACTATCCTGCATTTTAGCGTTGAAGATGGCACAACTAGTCTTGTGCCTCTCCACATCATCGGGTGTGCCAAAGGCATCCTCCAACACTTGAAGCATGTCCTTTGGCTGAGTCATCTCAAATCTATGACTGAACTCGTCGCTCATGGTAGCCAGCATGATGCAGCACACCGTGATCCAGTCACTGAGCCACTTTTGGTAAGTGTCTCTGACTGTTCCATGTGTATTGGCAGCTGGCTCCTCGGGTGCAGGATCCGTTATCATATATAGGATCCATTCATGATCCAGGACTATCTTCAACTTTCGGTACCAGCTACCAAAGTTGGGTACCACCAACTTATCATTGTCCAATAATGATCAGAGCGATAGAAAAGTGGCCATATCTGCACAAAGAAAAATCATAACCTAATTAGTAATTGATTCATTAAACCTAAAGATTTGGATTTTAATCAAAAGATTTCTTCCACTATTTTATTCGAATTGGTAGCCTCTACCTCCAATTCGAAGAATTATCCTAATTCCTTAGTGGGTACTAGAATCCACTTAGACTACATACAAGCCCAATTTTGGTTGGCCAACCCATGTACATCTAAGGGTAGGTTCATAATTAATTATTTCTCTAAATAATTTCTAGTAATTTTAATTTTGCCCCAGTCCTTAATCAGTAGGCTTTGGCCTCCACTGAAATGGTTTGATTAGCTCCAACCATTAACATGACTAGACTTGGCCCATCTAGCCAATGAATGATTAGGTCCAACTTTGGTTGGCTAACCTAACCACCATTTAGAAAGATGCAGTCAAAAAATTATATTATGAATGACAATTTCATCAGTCGATAAGCACCAGGCCTTTGGACCTCCAATGATTATCCAACTGATGGACCCATTATCATCCACTTAATGGGAGGCTATGATCCAGTTATCACCATAACTATTTCATTTTAAGGACCTAATAATTTTAGAAGATTTAATTGATTTAGAGGATGTCAGATGAACCAGCTTATCATGATCCTCCCACTGGCTTCACCAAGTCAGCTTAAGGGAGACCATTAAAAGGGCTGGTCTAGGAGCACCTAAATTAGTCACACTGATTTACCTAGCTGACATGGGTCAGTTCGAATAGTCAAGTGATCCGATCAAAATATAATTTTACTAAGAAGTTAGGTAAGTTCGATCGATGGGAGGATCTGCCAAAGCTTGCGTTAGATACCATCAAAAATGATCAGGTAAGCAGACTGCCAATTAAAAACCACTAGACTGGTTTACCTTAGACACCAACTAATTTAATTAATTTCGATTAGATCAACCTAACAGTTTGTGCTAGACCGCTTAGCCAAGAATCAAGTCTATTTGGTTCTCGTTAAAGATATGGACTTGACCAACTATAACTATTATAATTGATCTAGAGAATCCTTGACCTAATCTAAGACAATAATTAATTAGATTTAGTCAATTCTCTAATTAAGTCCATCTTTAATCTAACCTTAGGTCTAACCCAATTAATGGACCTAATTCCCACTAACCCATTAACCCAATGTGTTATGGTTTGTGTGTCACACCCCCGACCCGAGATTTTGAATCGAGGGTCATGACAACCGCCGCATACTCATAGAAAACTCTTCCCATAAGCATGCAAGGCATCTTATCATGCTAATCCTAAAACAACAGCGGAATAATTATTCAATAATTTAAATCCAAAACATAACGACCTAAAATTTTTTTTTTAATATCTCAATAAATTCAACAATAATTCAAAGGCTTTGCATCAAATTCAATAAGCCTTCCAACCTAAAATAAAAGTACGAAGATTCTGCTTCTGATCACTCCTCTATTCATATCTTGTATCATCTTAATTCCTCAACATCTGTAAAAACAGTAAAATAAGAGGTAATGAGCTAGACAGCCCAGTAAGCAACGATCACTTCTCAACAGATTTCATCAGGCATATAAGTAAATAATCATTTATAGAAAATAAGCATATAGAGTTCATCAATTCGAAATCAATTTCAATTATGCAATATAATTCATGCCAAATTCATTTCTTTTTCGAAATTTCAAGTTTCTTTCGGGATTTCAATTTCTTTTGTTCTTCAATTTCTTTTCGTCAACCATGAGCTATGACCACATTATCCCTGTGGCAGGGTCATAATACCGCGTATCTGCTTGCGGTGGGCTGCGAATCATCTGGCAGCCAAGTCCTTTGGAACCGCTGGTCTAACTGGCGGTTTTGTCGCTGGTCTATCTGGCGACATGTCGCTGGTCTTACTGGCGACACAAATCCTCAGGACAGTCAATTGCCAACGTATATGCCCCCGTTGGCGGGGTCCTCAACATAGTCAGGTTGTCAATTCTTATTGTTTCTTATATCATAATTCTTCATAAATCATGTTTCATATTCTAATTTCGATAATAAAACATATAATCATGTAGTATCGAAATCAATCAATATAATGCATCATGAAATCAATATATTCAATCATGCTTCATCATAACATTTCAAATAAGATATTTTCATAACAAAAATACCATTCATCCAATTTTATGCATCGTTTCACAAATCATATCAGAAGAATACACTATAATTTGCCGATGAATCTAGAAAAGGTGAAACATTACTTACCTCGAACGCATTCCAATAAATCCATAAAATTCTATAAATTTTCTTCCAAAAATTCTGTTCGTAGATCATATCGCGATATCCCATGATCAAACATCCACAATCCTATACAGAATCAATTTGAATAATTAGAAAGAATACGAATTCTATATTTCAACGGTTTAGATTGGGTCCGATCATCTAATTTCATCTAATCAAAATCTAATTAGGACCTAAACGATCCAAAGTTTGACTATCAGATCAAATCGGATTCGAAGTGATAGGACTAAGGTTTCTTCATCGATTTCATAAAATCAAGTGGAGAGAGAAAAATCAGAGGAGAGAGAATTCATGAGGTACAATTCGAATTGATCAGGTGACACAATCCAACATTACGATTGGTCAAATATCTCGAGTGGTGAAATCAACATGATCAAATCAAGTCATGACTAGATCGGGATCAATGAATGATCAAATCTAAAGATTCATGGTCTGATTAAGGTGGGTGCCAGTACGCTGTCTGACAATCATAGATCAGGGTTCTTCATTAAAATCAAATCAGACTTATTAAAAAAAATTTCTTCATTCACTAACCTTTTTTTTTAGAGAGAGAATCAATCAAGAGAGAGAAAATTTTAGAGAGATAAAATTTTAGAGAGAGAAAATTTTAGAGAGAGAAAATCCATCTTGAATTCTTCAGACAATATGATTCAACAAATTCTGATCGATCATATCAAATCATGCTAAAATTATCATGTGGACAATTCGATAAGATCGTGAGAAATAAAATCTAAAAATACCTGATCTGATCAAAGTGGATGTCGGTGTACCGTCCAACGATCACGGATCAAAAATCCATCACGAGGATCATTTAAATTCATCATCATTCTTCTCAAAATTCTAGAAATCTTAGGAGAGAGAATCTAGAGAGAGAATTCTAGAGAGAGAAAGTAGAGAGAGAAAGTCCAATTCTAGAGAGAGAAAATATCAGTTCAGGCTGAAGAGAGAGGGAAGAGAGAGAAACTCTCTTTCTCATATTTTATTATTTATATCATTATTTATTAATTAATTTAATGATTTTTCTTTTCTTTTCTTTTCTCTCTCTCTCTTTTTTTTTTCTTCTTTTTCTTTTCTTTTTCTTTTCTTTTCCTTCTTCTTCTCTTCTTTTTCTTTTTCTTTTCCTTCTTCTTCTTCTTCTTCTTCTTCTCGCGCTGGAACAGAGGACTCTTGTCCTCAGGCCTCAATTGGCCGTTCGGGCCGTGGCTGCCACGGTGGAGGCCGGCGGCCGACGGGCCATCTCTCCCGGTCACGGAGGAAACAGGGCCGGCGGTCAATCCCGATCGCCGGCGTCGGAGATTTCAAGGAAAATAAGCCAAAAAAACAGAGTCTGTTCCCGACCAAAAATCGGCGACGCTCGTCGCCGGCCACCGCGCACAAACGCACGGGGAAAGAGGAAGGAAGGGAGGAAAAAGTGAAGGACTTACCACGACCTCCTGGGACCTCGTTGGAGAGAAAACACGGCAAGGAACCAACTGCGCCCGCGGCTCTTCTTCGAGAAAATCGGAGAGAAAGAGGGGAAGAAAAGACCGATGAATCGATTCTAAAGAGAGGGGGTCTTCTTATAGAAATTTCTAGGACTCCGAGGGGTCTTAGGAGTTCGATCTTTGCTCGAATTTTGCCGATGGGAGTCTTCTTCCCGATTTTGAATTCCCCTGTTTTTTTTTTTTTTTTCGTTTGGGCTGGCGGGCTATCACATTCTTCACCCCTAAAAAGAAATTTCGTCCTCGAAATTTTCATACCTGTAGTCTCGAAGGGCTGGGGATATTTTTGCTTGAGTCTTCATAGTTTCTTACTTGAATCTCATCCTCAAATATTTCAAAATTCTAATTCTTAATACAAATTCATTCTTAAATCATTTCATAAGGAAAAAGTCAATACATTAATATCAATCTGATACGGAACCATTCATTTTCTTATTCATCAAGATCAACATCTCAAAGATTTTCAATATTTCAAGATTTCAAAATTATGATCTCATTTTCTGTAAAAATTAATGTTCAATATCTCATGACTCAAATTAAAATCAAATCTATCTCTTGTGAATAGAAGAGGATCAATGTCTCTATTCTTGCATAAGAACTTCATTCATCATCATCATTCATTTTATTTCAAAATATTAATCACTCTTAATTTCAACCCATCATAAGATAGGAAATCATACTTCTATGAGTCATATGATGACATCCCAATCAATCAAAATTCAAAAATATTTTCTCTTATTCGTACTTTCAAAGGTTGAAGATTTATCATTTCAATCTCATTCTCGAGCTTTTGATATTTTAATTCTCGATACAACTTCATCATTAAGTTATTTCATAAAGATCAATATCACCATTGTTGATTGAATCAATATCATTATTTCTAGTCATCAAAATTTTCTTACTCAAACCCTCAAACTCTTAAATATTCAATTCATTATCAAATTAAATTATAAATAACTCCAATCCATCTTTTGTAGAACAATCATCAATATCAATAGATAACCTCAATCTTTTTCATTCAGTCTGAGAAATAATAATAATCAAAAGAGTTCTAACTTCAAATTTCATTATATCCTGGAGATAATTATTTGAGTATACTAATCTAAGATCAAAATCATCATTCGATAAATAATCTCAAATTCTTTCTAATAAATAGAGAATTATAAAATTTAATTCTAAGATAGAAAAAATTTATCTCTAAATATTCTAAATCAAAAATCAAAAATCAAAGGTCCACTCATCCTAGAATTAGGATGCTAATTATTTTTGTAGCATAGTAGGTGGAAGCTCTACTTTTGAAAATCATATTAGGGATATCCAAAAATAATTCAAAATTTTAAAATATTATTCTTTCTAATATCAATAAATTTCTTGTATCAAACCATATCATCTATCATAATTCTTTAACTCAAAGGGTCAACATTCCTGACTTACTCAAAGTAGTTCAGATTACCATGCTTCCGCTGCGCACTCTGATCTAACAATCAAAATTTCTTAGGTTCACCAAAAAAAAGTTGGATCAAATTATTTTTTTATCCTCAAATTTCAAATTTCAATTGAAATCAAAGATTAACTTTCGATTCTCATTCATATCTTTACTGGTGTACAATAATCTTGATTAACCCTTAGTCCAATATCATATTTAAACCATCATATAGATTTACTATAATCAATATGAATCAAATCTCAATTCTCATATCAATTCAATTCGATAATTTTCAAACCAAAAAATCTTTATAAGTCAAATCAACGAGAAAATTCTTCGATGCTCCATCAAATTTGGACATAATCTGAATATATATGAATTTCAAATCATTAATATTTTCTTTTCTAAAATTTTTATCATCAGGATCTTCAATATCTATCAAATATCCTTTCATAATAATCATACAAGCTTCAAAAATCAAATCTCCATTTAATAATAGATTCAATTAGGGACCTCATTAACAAAAGCAAAGGAACTCCATATCAATTTCTAAATCCAAAATTTTTAAATTGTAAATTCACATGGATCCCTTAATCTGAAATAAATATAAATCAGATCTTAATCTAAAAAATATCAACCTCAATAATAATATCAGAAAATCTCTTGATCAACTTAGATATGAAATCTTTAAATTGAAATTTTATACATATCAGGTAGTCTCCAAGAGACATAATGAGATCTATTTTCTAGATCTAAGGATGATGATTCAAAGATTCCAATACGATGAATATTCTACAATCTCATAATCGATTTCATCAATAAGAAATAGGTTTCTTTGCAATATCCTCAAATATACATTCATCCTAATATGCCACTTTATATATAATCCACATATCAAATTCAATTTCGATAAATATTCCAATCAAGCATCATAAAAAAAATTTTCTTAGCCCATTCTGGAATAACATTTTATCGTCAAGTCTTTATCTTGCTAATAATAGTCAACTTCTCAACTACAAGTAATATCATAGTATTATTCTCACATCGAATTTAAACTTACGATTCACTTGAATAACCAATGATCAAATTAATAACCATAATGCACAATAAAATTTTATATCAATCCTTTTGTGATTACTTTCGATCAAGATCTAACTAATCATATCATGATCTATAGATCATCCATCATATTTCAAACTCCATATGTCATAATCTCTTGCGATCCTTTTATACATAATCTCAATATTTAATCAAAAATTTTAAATATTTCTCCCACTACAATCATCAAAGATCTACACTATAATGTCCCTGGTGTCTATCCACTTACACCCATTCTATATCTGATTCTATGTTTCATAATTCATCTACTTATGCTCTGATACCATATTAATTGTCATGCCCCCGACCCGAGATTTTGAATCGAGGGTCATGACAACCACCGCATACTCATAGAAAACTCTTCCCATAAGCATGCAAGGCATCTTATCATGCTAATCCTAAAACAACAGCGGAATAATTATTCAATAATTTAAATCCAAAACATAACGACCTAAAATTTTTTTTTTAATATCTCAATAAATTCAACAATAATTCAAAGGCTTTGCATCAAATTCAATAAGCCTTCCAACCTAAAATAAAAGTACGAAGATTCTGCTTCTGATCACTCCTCTATTCATATCTTGTATCATCTTAATTCCTCAACATCTGTAAAAACAGTAAAATAAGAGGTAATGAGCTAGACAGCCCAGTAAGCAACGATCACTTCTCAACAGATTTCATCAGGCATATAAGTAAATAATCATTTATAGAAAATAAGCATATAGAGTTCATCAATTCGAAATCAATTTCAATTATGCAATATAATTCATGCCAAATTCATTTCTTTTTCGAAATTTCAAGTTTCTTTCGGGATTTCAATTTCTTTTGTTCTTCAATTTCTTTTCGTCAACCATGAGCTATGACCACATTATCCCTGTGGCAGGGTCATAATACCGCATATCTGCTTGCGGTGGGCTGCGAATCATCTGACAGCCAAGTCCTTTGGAACCGCTGGTCTAACTGGCGGTTTTGTCGCTGGTCTTACTGGCGACACAAATCCTCAGGACAGTCAATTGCCAACGTATATGCCCCCGTTGGCGGGGTCCTCAACATAGTCAGGTTGTCAATTCTTATTGTTTCTTATATCATAATTCTTCATAAATCATGTTTCATATTCTAATTTCGATAATAAAACATATAATCATGTAGTATCGAAATCAATCAATATAATGCATCATGAAATCATATATTCAATCATGCTTCATCATAACATTTCAAATAAGATATTTTCATAACAAAAATACCATTCATCCAATTTCATGCATCGTTTCACAAATCATATCAGAAGAATACACTATAATTTGCCGATGAATCTAGAAAAGGTGAAACATTACTTACCTCGAACGCATTCCAATAAATCCATAAAATTCTATAAATTTTCTTCCAAAAATTCTGTTCGTAGATCATATCGCGATATCCCATGATCAAACATCCACAATCCTATACAGAATCAATTTGAATAATTAGAAAGAATACGAATTCTATATTTCAACGATTTAGATTGGGTCCGATCATCTAATTTCATCTAATCAAAATCTAATTAGGACCTAAACGATCCAAAGTTTGACTATCAGATCAAATCGGATTCGAAGTGATAGGACCAAAGTTTCTTCATCGATTTCATAAAATCAAGTGGAGAGAGAAAAATCAGAGGAGAGAGAATTCATGAGGTACAATTCGAATTGATCAGGTGACACAACCCAACATTACGATTGGTCCAATATCTCGAGTGGTGAAATCAACATGATCAAATCAAGTCATGACTAGATCGGGATCAATGAATGATCAAATCTAAAGATTCATGGTCTGATTAAGGTGGGTGCCAGTACGCTGTCTGACAATCATAGATCAGGGTTCTTCATTAAAATCAAATCAGACTTATTAAAAGAAATTTCTTCATTCACTAACCTTTTTTTTAGAGAGAGAATCAATCAAGAGAGAGAAAATTTTAGAGAGAGAAAATTTTAGAGAGAGAAAGTTTTAGAGAGAGAAAATCCATCTTGAATTCTTCAGACAATATGATTCAACAAATTCTGATCGATCATATCAAATCATGCTAAAATTATCATGTGGACAATTCGATAAGATCGTGAGAAATAAAATCTAAAAATACCTGATCTGATCAAAGTGGATGTCGGTGTACCGTCCGACGATCACGGATCAAAAATCCATCACGAGGATCATTTAAATTCATCATCATTCTTCTCAAAATTCTAGAATTCTTAGGAGAGAGAATCTAGAGAGAGAATTCTAGAGAGAGAAAGTAGAGAGAGAAAGTCCAATTCTAGAGAGAGAAAATATCAGTTCAGGCTGAAGAGAGAGGGAAGAGAGAGAAACTCTCTTTCTCATATTTTATTATTTATATCATTATTTATTAATTAATTTAATGATTTTTCTTTTCTTTTCTTTTCTCTCTCTCTCTTTTTTTCTTTTCTTTTCTTTTTTTTTTCTTCTTTTTCTTTTCTTTTTCTTTTCTTTTCCTTCTTCTTCTCTTCTTTTTCTTTTTCTTTTCCTTCTTCTTCTTCTTCTTCTTCTTCTCGCGCTGGAACAGAGGACTCTTGTCCTCAGGCCTCAATTGGCCGTTCGGGCCGTGGCTGCCACGGTGGAGGCCGGCGGCCGACGGGCCATCTCTCCCGGTCATGGAGGAAACAGGGCCGGCGGTCAATCCCGATCGCCGGCGTCGGAGATTTCAAGGAAAATAAGCCAAAAAAACAGAGTCTGTTCCCGACCAAAAATCGGCGACGCTCGTCGCCGGCCACCGCGCACAAACGCACGGGGGAAAGAGGAAGGAAGGGAGGAAAAAGTGAAGGACTTACCACGACCTCCTGGGACCTCGTCGGAGAGAAAACACGGCAAGGAACCAACTGCGCCCGCGGCTCTTCTTCGAGAAAATCGGAGAGAAAGAGGGGAAGAAAAGACCGATGAATCGATTCTAAAGAGAGGGGTCTTCTTATAGAAATTTCTAGGACTCCGAGGGGTCTTAGGAGTTCGATCTTTGCTCGGATTTCGCCGGAGAAGGAGACTCCCATCGGGAGTCTTCTTCCCGATTTTGAATTCCCCTGTTTTTTTTTTTTTTTTTTCGTTTGGGCTGGCGGGCTATCACATTGTGTCTTAGGTTCTTCAATTCACAATTCTAGAACCTAATCAAACAACTTCTTAATTCTCAATTAAGTTTTGGGATGAGGATTGGGGTTCGACTTTTCAAAAATAATTTTCATATTTGTAAAATATTTTTACAACATGGTTCTACCAACCAAGTTGCATATTTGATTCATAATCAAAATACAAGTGAAATAAGCATGAAACTACTTTAGATCTAATCTAAACAGGTTTATGTAATGGAAACAATTTTAACTTTAAACTACGCAAATTTTTCAGATAAATATATGATGGTTCTTTACGTGAAAATTATTAACAAAGAGATTTTATTTTAGATTTAAATATCTTTTAAATCTAATAAATTATAAATTTAATTTAGATCACATCTAACAAATTTATGATTAAAGATAGATCTACACGAACTAGGACAACCTTTACACTGTAAGGGGTAAACCTTATAGCAGGACAACCTACAGTTCGTGATTGATCTAAAAAATTTAATTTTAGATTTAATAATCAGATTATAAATTAGATCTAATCTAAAAAATAATCTAAGCATGTATAAATAATCATATAATAAACAACCTAGGCTCTGATACTAATTGTAGAAACCAGATCTAGGGTTTCAGGGTTAGATCTTGAAACTTTTTCAAGATCAGGCAGCAGAAGACTAAAATAAATCAAAATTTATCCTATAAAATTAGAGAATCTCTAGATCTAAGATCTTATTATATGATCATTACATGGCAGTAAATCAAAAATTAAAATATAAAGAGCAAGAACTATATGTTGATCATATGAATATGTTTCTATACTACATCTAATATAATAGATCAGATCTATTACCTTGCAAGTTAGATGTTCTAACTTTGCTGATCTGGGCTTGAGGATGATGTTGCAAGCCGTACACGTGTTCGACCTCTAGGAGTTATCCACACGAGCCCATGAATCATGATCAGAAGTCCTGGTCCAGAAAATCAGTGCAGTATGCTAGTACTGCACTGATCCTTCTTCGATGGTCGATCAGATGCCTCCTTCTTCTTGATTTGTACTCTTCCAAAGATGAGAAGTAGGAGAAGGAGTTTTAGATGAGACACTCTTAGAAAACTTATAGATGGAGGAAGGGAAGAGATGAACCCAGCAACTCTAGAAGAAGACCCTCTTCTTCTTCTCTTTGCTCTAACCCAGACACCTAGTTTTGTGTCTATTAGATCTCCACACCCCAAGACTCTTTCTCCTTAATTTTTGGATGCTGTAAAGGTCTCTCAATTATCTTTGTTCCATAAAAATTGCATGAAGAAATTTATTTTAAATAAAGATATATGAAGAGTCCTTGTCTAGGTCAAATACCTAGTCAAGGATTATCCAAACAAGGCAAGACAAGGGGCGCCCAACTCTTGGGCGTCCCCTCCTTCTTTTTCTGCTGTGGACCACCAGAAAAGGGTACATATTATGTGCCATAAAAGTCATGAAAAATTTCAAAAAAAATCTGGATAAAATCAGTACCATAAGGAAAGAGTTATGGTTTCCTAAAACTCTATCTCATAGAATTTGAAATCTAAACTAATTCCTACTTTGACTTGATCCACAACCACATTCTATGTAAGAAAGAAAGAGAGAAAAGTTTTGGGCATGTGTGAAGACCTGAGAAAGAGGGTTTTGTCACACAAAATAAGAGAGAGTGGGCATGAGATAAGAGAGAGTGGGCGTGGGGGGCCAAAGTGGCGCAAGGTGGAATCCTAGTCTTACTAGGATTCAATCTATGACTTGTTCAAATTTGATTTCTCAAACCAAATCAAATCAAAATCATGTTGTGATCCAGGTGGTGTGCCCAAGGCCCAGGAGACCAAGGCTAAGGCCAAGGTCCATCATTCATGAGGGCTTCATGGAGGCTCTAGGGCTAGTTGGGCCCTAAGTTGAAAGGCTGTGGGCCTTACGGATTCTTGAGGTCTAGGTTATGTGGGCCTCAAGGGACCAACTCTTTATGGATCAGGTCTGAGCCCAGGATAGGCGAGATTAGGTCGAGTCATGGGTGTACATGGGCTTGGGTTAACCTAATCTCCCATAGAGTTGGTCAAGGGAGTTTTGGGTTTGGGTCACTTGACCCTGTGTTTATATATATATATGTACTTGTATAGGTTTGATCAAGCCAAAGAAAATACAAGATTCTTTCTCCCAAGTCTCTCTCTCTCTTCTCCCTCTCTCTCCAGAAATTCTCCATGCCCTAGGAGCAAGAAACCCTGGGGTTTCTTGCCGTCAGGCCCAAAAAGGAAAGAAAAGCAAAGGAGGTGCTACCCCCTCCTCTCTTGCACCCGCCAACCAGATCCCTCTCTCCCTCTCTTGCAGCCACCCAAGCACCAGGTCCAAGATCTAAAATCTCTTGCGAAGAGGTTGATACAAGTCCCTCTCAGATCTGGAGTTGATCTGAGATCGTTTGACGTACGGGTGAGATCTCCATCAATAGATCTGCGAGGTCTGTCTCCATCTACCTTCTTCCCTATCTAGAATGCCCCAATTCAAGATCTATGAATTAGAAAACCTCAATCCAGGTCTGATCTAGTTGGGTACCAGATCTTGGATTTTTTAGAGGTGATTTCAAAGATGTTCTTCATTTGGAACGAAAGGCTGATGAAGAAGACAGCAACCAGGCTGATTTCGTCAAGGGCCTTTGATCGAGTCCAGAAGTCTCCAGATTTGTTCGTTGCTAGTTCCGCTGCACCCAAGGTCCATGGGAGGAGCCAAGTGTAGGAACCAGATCTAGGGTTTCAGGGTTAGATCTTGAAAAAGAGGGTTAGATCTTGAAACTTTTTCAAGATCATACAGCGGAAGACTAAAATAAATCAAAATTTATTTTCTAAGATCAGAAAATCCCTAGATCTAAGATCCTATTACATGATTATTACATGGCATTAAATCAAAAATTAAAATATATAAATATAGCATGAACTACATGTTGATCATATCAACATGTTTCTATACTACATCTAATGTATGTATTAAACAATAGATCAGATCTATTACCTTGTAAGTTAGACGTTCTAACCTTGCTGATCTGGGCTTGAGGATGATGTTGCAAGCCGCACACACATCCGACCTCTAGAAGTCATTCACATGAGCCCACGAATCTCGATCAGAAGTCCTGCTTCAGGAAATCAGCACAGTATGCTAGTACTGCGCTGATCCTTCTTTGATGGTTTATCAGGTGCCTCCTTCTTCTTGATTTGGACTCTTCCAAAGATGAAAAGTAGAAGGAGGAGTTTCATATCTGAGACACTCTCAGGAAACTCAAGATGGAGGGAGGAAAGATGTGAAAACGAAAACCCAAGAAGAAGACCCTCTTCTTCTTCACATTTTTCTCTCTAGACACCCAAACTTTCATCTTTTATATCTCCACGACCCAAAGGTATTTCTCTCTGATTTTTGGATGGCACAAAGCTCTCTCAAATCTCTAATTTATCCTAAAATTTCATGAAGAAACTCATCTTATATAGAGATATATGATAGAGTCCTTGTCTAGGTCAAACACCTAGTCAAGGCTTATCCAAACATGGCAAGTTAAGGGATGCCCAACTCTTGAGCACCTCCTTCATATTTTTGTATATGGATCAATAGAAAAGGGTGCACAATGTATACCCTAAAAGCCACAAAAATTCCAAAAAAAATTTGGATAAATTCGGTACAAAATTGAAAGAGTTTTGAATTTCTAAAACTCTATCTCATAGAATTCAAAATCCAAACTTATTCCATTTAGATTTGATCCAAACCACCTTCCATGTAAGAAAAAAGAGAGGAGACCTTTTGTGAACATGGGAGAGATCTGAGAGAGGGCTTTTTTCGCACAAAATAAGTGGAGATTGGCGTTGAATAAGAGAGAGGGCGTGGAGAAGGCTTATGTGGCACAAGGTGGAATCCTAGTCCTACTAGGATTCTGTCTTATGACTTGTTTTAATTTAGTTTTCCAAATCAAATCAAATCAAAATTAGATCAACCCAATTAAAATAGGTCTTAACCCAATTAAAAACCTAATTTAATCAGATTAAATTAGATTTAAATCTGATTTAATTTTCTAATCAAATTAGAAATTAGATTGACCCAAGTCCTAGTTGAACTAGGACTAGTTTTTCCTTGCACTTGGCTTATCCAATAAACCAATTGAACTTGATCCAATCAAGCCCAAAATAAATCTAATTAAATCATATTTAATTAGACTTAATCTCAGCCCATTGGCTTAATCAAATTAAGCCAATTAGCAATCAAATTGATAATCGATCCTCCTGCAACACTTGCACTGGGTTAAATGTCAATCATATTGATCATTTAACCCTAGAACGATTCTTAATCATTGATCAACCATCTGATCGGATCATGAACTCTAATGTGTGTGATCTCATAGGTCCGAACCTAAGCCGGTAGCATAGGAACAAATTTCTATACCAATCGAAGTGACCATCTAGCAATGGTACCCGACGACCGGATAAGTCAAATGTGTAGAACAACATCCTTAGAACCCATGCGGATATAGTTTTCATATAATTCATCCCCTTGACCAAAATGATCATAGGACACCCCAGAGTTTAACTGTCAACTCTGATCAGGTTGTCCACATTGTATTTCAAAATATCAAATCCATCTGATGGATTACCTTGGCCAAGGTTTTGCTAAATTGAAATACAGCGACTCATTCTTCTCCAACTCTTGGAGTGGTCAATCCCATCTCGATCATACTCTGACTTTGCAAGTACTTGGCTGTACCCAGAAGCCTTCCATCCCTGAATTAGAAATTCAGTTAGTCCAGTACCAAAGCACAGTGAGTTGCTTGCAAGTCACTGAGGCGATCTCAAGTCTAAGGGACACTTATACCTATATCCCATCAAAGACATTCTCGACAGCAGAATGCTCTGGAGTTGGTCACGTTCAATGATGATGTACCTTTACATCTCACCTGTATGCCATACCAGTGTCTCCACACTCTTTGGTTAAGAGGACAACCAACCCATATGGCCTACAGTGACCTATGCTCGATAGAAGCTGTCGTCCTTATTACCAGCCTATCATTTGGTCATGAATAGTTTTAAGGACTAATCGATAAATCCTCTCTTTATCGAACTTAAATAGTCCTAAGGACTTCATCATAACAACGGAGTTCATTAGAAGATGAAAGCTTATGATGAAAATGCCAAATATATTTTATTTATTAACAAATCAATTACAATACTTGGTTGCTCAACCGTCAACAGCTTGACGATTGACTTTTTGGGACACATTTCTTCCCTATCTAGAATACCCCAATTCAAGATCTATAAATTGGAAGACCTCAGTCCAGGTCTGATCTAGTTGGGTACCAGATCTTGGATTTTTTAGAGGTGATTTCAAAGATGTTCTTCATCTGGAACGAAAGGCTGATGAAGAAGACAGCAACCAGGCTGATTTCGTCAAGGGCCTTTGATCGAGTCCAGAAGTCTCCAGATTTGTTCGTTGCTGGTTCCGCTGCACCCAAGGTCCATGGGAGGAGCCAAGATCATGCTCCAATAGTTGGTATCAGAGCCACGGTGGTGAGGTTCCAAGTGCGAGAAGTTGAAGATCCCAAGTGCTGAAAATTTTCAGCAAGGTACCATCAAGGTATATTCTACACTTCTTGATTTTATATTGCTTATTTGGCTTAGATTCAGTCATGGGCAGCAATATGAAGGTCGAGTTCGAGAAGTTTGATGGTAAGAGAAATTTTTTCATGTGAAAAATCTGGGTGGAGGATCTTCTGGTGCAAGCAGATCTGGATCAGGCTTTGGATGAGAAGCCTGAGGGAATGACAGATAGACAGTGGGCATCGTTGGAGAAGAAAGCATGCTCGGTGATCAGAGGATGTTTGGCAGATGCGGCGTTGTATTCGGTGCTGGAAGAAAAGACCCCGAAGGGCCTTTGGTCGAAGTTGCACACCATGTATATGAAAAAAATATGTGCAACAAGCTGATGCTGAAGAAGAGGTTGTACAGTCTTTGGATGCAGGAGGGATCTGATGTGATTGGCCACATTCAAAGGTTCGACCAGTTGTGCACAGAGTTGATGAATATCAGGGTGAAGCTGGATGAGGAGGATAAGTCTCTGTTGCTTTTGTGTTCACTGTCAGGATCATATGACTCTTTGGTGACTACACTGCTCTATGGCAAGGAGACTCTGGAATATGAGGATATGGTCTCAGTGCTGAGGTCTAATGAGCAGAGAGAAAAGTTGACCAGAGATCGGGCTCCCTAGGAGGGTTTGGCAGTAGGGGAGAGGATAGGTAGAGGCAGAGGCAGAAGCAAGTCCAAGGGGTGGTCCAAGTCCAGGAAGGAAAAGAAAGAGGTGAAATGCTTCAAGTGCAATGAGTTCGGGCACTTCAAGCGAGAATGTCCACTATGGAAGAGCAAGAAGGGAGAAAGAAGTGGCTCAGAATCAGTGAGTGCAGTTGCTGGGAAGCAGGTGGAGGATGATCTACTTGTGGTATCAGATGGTCACAGGCATTACACAGAGGAGTGGACACTAGACTCTACGTGCTCACATCACTACACACCACACAGGTCTTGGTTTGCGACATACACCAAGATAGATGAGAAATCAGTGACTCTAGACGACAATCATCCTTGCAAGGTGGCTGGGATAGGGACAGTCAGGGTGAGGATGTTTGATGGGATTGTGAGGATATTGACAAATGTAAAGCACATCCCGGAGCTGGAAAAGAATCTGGTGTCACTAGGCTACTTCGAGCGCAGTGGATACAGCTTCAGCAGTAGGGCTAGAAGCGGAGTACTGAACATCTCCAATGGAGCTATGGTGGTGATGAGAGGCAGGAGGTTGGACAATAACCTCTATGCATGAAGGGATCTGTGGTGACCGGAGAGTCTGATGCAGCAGCTGCAGCACAGGACCAGCTGGGGGCTTACAGGATGTGGCACTACCGCCTAGGCCACATGGGTGACAAGGGGCTGAGGGAGTTGAGCAGGAGAGGACTCATCTCTGATCTGGAGGATGGTGCTACAGGGAGATCTGTGAGCCTTGCCAGATGGAAAAGTAGAGGAGAGTTCAGTTCAACATCAATACAGCTGCAGTGCAGCCCCTCTGGAGTTAGTACACACGGATGTGTGGGGACAGCCCAGTTTTAACTAGAATGGGGCCAGATACTTCATGACCCTGATTGATGATTTCTCAAGAAACTCTAGATTTACTTCATGAGAGAAAGTCAGAGGTCTTCACCAAGTTCAAGATCTGGAGAGCTGAGGTGGAGAAGGAGCAGGGGAGGAGCGTAAAGTGTCTGAGGTCAGACAATGGCGGGGAGTACACCAGCAGAGAGTTCTAGGACTACTGTGAGGAGTGTGGGATCAGGAGACACTTCTCAGTTAAGGGGACTCCATAGCAGAATGGGGTGGCCGAGAGGATGAACAGAATACTTCTGGAAAAGCACGATGCATGAGGCTGCAGGCAGGGCTTCCAAAGGAGTTCTGGGTTGACACAGTTGACGCAGCGGGTTACTTGGTCAATCGATCATCTCACACCAAGTTGGATGGCAGGCTTCCAAAGGAGGTGTGGTCTGGGATGACAGTTGGGCTGGGCCATCTACGGGTATTTGGGTGCACGGCCTATGTACACGTTGGAGCTAGTGAGCGGAGCAAGCTAGACGCAGATCACGCAAGACGATGTTTCTAGGCTATCCGCGAGAGTCAAGGGGTACAGGCTGTGGGATCCCTTGGAAAAGAAGGTCATCATTAGTCAGGATATGACTTTTGATGAGAGTCAGTCCTACGGAGGCGAGCAGGCATGGAGGAGCAGCAGGAGCAGGAGGAGGTCCAGTAGGGCGCTGCTGGATAGCTTACCTCTTTGATTTTGCCTCTTGCAGGTACTACGGAGGACATGAGATTCAGGTGGAGAACCTACTTAAGGTGTCTCCACAGGTGGAGAGGACTCAACGGATGATCGAGGGGAGAGGTCCAGCAGGAGCGAGCTGGACCAAGGACTGATATCGGTGTTGCCCTACAAAGCCCAAGAGGAACATCAGGCAACCGGACCGATATGGCTTTGAGGAGACACTGTCATATGCCTTGGTGACAGTGAATGGAGACCATATACGTATCAGGAGGCTATTGAGAGCCAGGAGAGAGAGCGGTGGGTCCAGGCGATGTCTGAGGAGATGCAGTCTCTCCACCAGAATCAGACGTGGCGATTGGTGCAGTTGCCACAGGAGAGAAGGCCCATTGGCTGCAAATGGGTCTACAGTCGCAAGAAGGGCCTTCAGAGCAGGGAGGTATCAGATTCAAGGCAGGTTAGTAGCCAAGGAATACTCCCAGAAGGAAGACATCGACTTCAGCGAGGTCTTCTCTCCCGTCGTCAGACATACTTCCATCAGAGTGTTGCTGAGCATTGTAGCAGCTCAGGATTTAGAGCTGGAGCAATGGATGTCAAGACGGTGTTCCTCCATGGGCATTTAGAGGAGAGGATTTACATGGAGCAGCCACCCGATTTCAGGGATCCAGATCAGAGGGAAAGGTATACTTGTTGCAGAAGTCGCTGTACGGCTGAAGCAGTCGCGAGACAATGGTACAAGCGGTTCGACTCCTATGTGCGCAGCATTGGACTTTCCAGGTGTGAGTTTGATCCTGTGTTTATGTTCAATCTCTTGAGGATGGTTCTAGGGTGTTCCTACTCTTGTATGTGGATGACATGCTTATAGCATGCAAGAGTAGGAAGGTTGTGTAGGATCTGAAGGCATCCTTATCTCGGGAGTTTGAGATGAAGGATTTGGGCCCTGCAAGGAAGATCCTAGGCATGGAGATTTTCAGAGACCGAGCCCGGAGGGTGCTGCATCTATCTCAGGGGGGCTACATACAGAAGATCTTAGAGAGGTTCGGGATAAAGGGAGCAAAGTCGGTGGAGCTACCACTTGCCGTCACTTCAGACTCTCGAAGACCATGGCGCCACAGACTGAGGTGGAGGCTCAAGAGATGGAGACGGTTCTTTATGCTTCCGGAGTTGGGAGCTTGATGTATGCGATGGTCTGTTGTAGGCCAGACATCGCTCATGCAGTGAGTTGGGTTAGCAGGTTCATGGCGTAGCCTGGCAGGGAGCACTGGAGAGCTCTGAAGTGGATATTCAGATACCTGACGGGTTCAGTTGGAGTTGGCATCTGCTACGGACAGCGAGGAGGTGCAGTGGGATACTCTGACATATCCAGGGAGGCTCAGGGGCTGATTGGCAGTTATGTAGATGCAGACTTTGGTGGAGATGTGGATACCCGGAGGTCTACGACAGCTTCATCTTTAGCCTGTATGGAGGTCCTATTTCTTGGAGATCGATTCTGCAGCCTATCATGGCCCTATCCACTACAGAGGCAGAGTACATCGGGCTGACAGAAGCAGCTAAGGAGGCAATTTGGCTGAAAGGTTTGGTGACAGAGATGGGCCTTACTCAAGAGGCCATTAGAGTGCACTGTGACAGCCAGAATGCACTTTTATTAGCACAGAACTCAGTCTATCATGCAAGGACAAAGCACATCGACATTCGATATCATCAGATCAGGGAGCTTGTGGAGGATGGCGAGGTGGAGTTGGTAAAGGTACACACCAAAAGAACCCAGCTGATGCACTTACGAAGATACTTCCACGGGACAGCTTTCAGAGATGTGTTGAGCTGATGCGGCTGATGGATAGAGTGGAGCTGGTTGAGGCCTTGGGACACCAAGGTGGAGATTGTTGTGATCCAGGTGGTGTGCCCAAGGCCCAGGGGACCAAGGCTAAAGCCAAGTTTCATGAGGGCTTCATGGAGGCTCTAGGGCTAGTTGGGCCCTAGGTTGAAAGGCTTGGGCCTTTTGGTTCTTGAGGTCTAGGTTATGTGGGCCTCAAGAGACCAACTCTTTATGGGCCAGTCTAGGCCCAGGATAGGTGAGATTAGTCGAGTCATCGATGTATATGGGCTTGGGTTAACCTAATCTCCCATAGAGTTGGTCAAGGGAGTTTTGGGTTTGGGTCACTTGACCCTGTGTTTATATATACATATACTTGTATATGTTTGATCAAGCCAAAGGAATACAAGACTCTTTCTCCCAAGTCTCTCTCTCTCTCTTCTCCCTCTCTCTCCAGCAATTCTCCATGCCTCAAGAGTAAGAAACCCTAGGGTTTCTTGCCACCAGGCCCAAAAAGGAAAGAAAAGCAAAGGAGGCGCTACTCCTCCTCTCTTGTAGCCGCCAACCAGATCCCTCTCTCCCTCTCTTGCAGCCACCCAAGCACCAGGTCCAGGATCTGAATCTCTTGTGAAGAGGTTGATACAAGTCTCTCTCAGATCTGGAGTTGATCTGAGGTCGTTTGAGGCACAGGTGAGATCTCTATCAACAGATCTACAGGAAAGGCTGCAGCAGGACAGATCTGTGAGGTCTGTCTCCATCTACCTTCTTTCCTATCTAGAATATCCCAATTCAGATCTACAAATTGAAAGACCTCGGTCCAGGTCTGATCTAGTTGGGTACCAGATCTTGGATTTTTTAGAGGTGATTTCAGAGGTATTCTTCATCTGGAATGAAAGGCTGACGAAGAAGACAGCAACCAGACTGATTTCGTCAAGGGCCTTTGATCGAGTCCAGAAGTCTCCAGATTTGTTCGTTGCTGGTTCCGCTGCACCCAAGGTCCGTGGAGGAGCCGAGATCGTGCTCCAACAAATCAAATCAACCTAATTAAAATAGGTCTTAACCTAATTAAGAGCTTAATTTAATCAGATTAAATTAGATTTAAATTTGATTTAATTTTTAATCAAATTAAAAATTAGGTTGACCCAAGTCTTATTTGAACTAGGACTAGTTTTTTCTTGCACTTGACTTATCCAATAAACCAATTGGACTTGATCCAGTCTAGCCCAAACCAAATCTAATTAAATTATATTTAATTAGACTTAATCTTAGTTCTTTGGCTTAATTAAATTAAGCCAATTAGCAATCGAATTGCTAATCGATCCTCCTACAATACTTGCACTAGGTTAAATATCAATCATATTGACCGTTTAATCCTAGAAGATTCTTAATCATTGATCAACCATCCGATCGGATCGTGAACTCTAATGTGTGTAATCTCATAGGTCCGAACCTAAGCTATAGCACAGAAATAAATTTTTGTACCAATCAAAGTGACCATCTAGCAATGGTACCCGATGGTCAGATAGATCAATATATAGAACAATATCCTTAGAATCATGCAGATATAGTTTTCATATAATTCATCCCCTTGATCAAAATATTCATAGGACAACTCAGAGTTCAACTGTCAACTCTGATTAGGTGTCCATATTGTATTTCAAAATATCAAATCTATCTGATGGATTACCTGGTCAAGTTTTGCTGAATTGAAATACAGTGACTCATTCTTCTCCAACTCTTGGAGTGGTCAATCCCATCTTAATCACACTCTGACTTTGTAAGTACTTGACTGTGCCCAGAAGCCTTCCATTACTAAATTAAAATTCAGTTAGTCCAGTACCAAAGCACAGTGAGTTACTTGTAAGTCACTGAGGCGATCTTAGGTCTAAGAGATACTTATACCTATATCCCATTAAAGATATTCTCGACAGCAGAATGCTCTGGAGTTGGTCATGTTCAATGATGATATACCTTTATATCTCATCTGTATGCCATACCAATTCTCCACACTCCTTGGTTAAGAGGAAACTAATCCATATGGCCTATAGCAACTATGCTCGATAGAAGCTGTCTCTTTATTAACAACCCATCATTTGGTCGGAAACATTTTAAGGACTAATCGATAAATTCTCTCTTTATCAAATCTAAATAGTCCTAAAAACTTCATCATAACAACAGAGTTCATTAGAAGAAAAAATTTATGATAAAAATATCAAAAATATATTTTATTTATTAACAAATCAATTACAATACAAGGTTGCTCAACCGTCAACAGATTGACGATTGACTTTTGGGATATATTTCAATATTTTCTTCATCTTTTTATGTTTCTCTTAGATCAGTCAAAGCATGGTGTCTTCATGAGCTAGCACTTTAGAGAGATTGATCAGGCAAGGGCTTCGTGAGGATATCTGTAGAGATCGGACACTGTGCGGCTATCGAGCATCATGAAGAATCAACTATCATAGATTTTGAATATGGTGATCTACTATCCATACTCAGATATGAAGTTTTGAACTAAATTCATATTTAGATATGATCTAAATATAAATTTAATATAATTTAATTATATATAGATATGATCTATACTTGCTGAATTTTAGATTTCAGATTTACATACATACATATTAGTTCATATCATAGATCCTGTATGGTAGTTTTAGATTTGATCTATACATATATTATAGTTTAAATTGTTTAATCTATGTATGTTCCACTGTAAATTTTTTAAAAATACATGTACAAAACCTCCATGCTTCTCTTCAAATGATATCAGAACGAAGGTTCGTTATGACATGAACATATATATATATAGAGTTGAAATCTAGATTTAGTAATGTATGAGATGTATTATGA
This sequence comes from Elaeis guineensis, assembly GCF_000442705.2. Lineage (NCBI taxonomy): Eukaryota > Viridiplantae > Streptophyta > Magnoliopsida > Arecales > Arecaceae > Elaeis > Elaeis guineensis. Next base: position 69,320,616 of record NC_025995.2, on the reverse strand, counting down.
TCTTATTTTAGATATAATCTAATATAAAATTAGATCTAATATAATTTAGATTAGATTTAAATTTTTGCATATATGATATGTGAATTAGATTAGATATTTTGAGTAACAAAATACTCAGATTGGATAATCACCAGACCGTTCGGTCATAAGTGCAAGTAGGATTACATGACCCTCTCTTCCCATTCAATGGGGTGCTCTTATGGCATGTAGGGGTGCCACTGAGGTCCCATGAAGAAGAAAGCAAAAGAAAAAAACTTATTTTTTATGAAATCTTAGATCTTGAAATCTTAGGTGGTGTTGTATGTGATACAAGTTATGAAGAAACTAGTTATATCTAATCTTGATTAATCAAAATTATTTTGATTTAAAATCATAAAAATTTAGATTTGATTTAAAAGATTTTATTATTTAATGTAAAAAATTTATATAAGAAATTATTTCAAAATCTTAATCATGTTGATGCAAAAATTTAATTGAGAATTAAGTATTAAACTGAATAGATTTAGAATTGTGATTTGAGATCTAATGACGTTGCATAAAACATGGGGCATGGGTTAGCTCAAATCAGATTCTTCTCTTTAATTAGGTTAGATTTAAGATTAGAATCAAAGAATTGATTGACCATGTAGAGAAATTAATTAAGTCTAACCAAATATTGAATTAGATTAATCAAAATTTTTTAATACAATAGTTGTAGATGGTCAAGTCCATATCTTTGATTAGACCAAATGGACCTTGATTGTGGCTGGTTGAACCGAATCATTAAGTTGGTCAAATCAAAACTAGTTAACCAATTGGTATCTAAGGTAAGTTTCGCATTTTGATCGATAGTTTTTAATTGAGAGCGGCTTATCTGACCATTTCGATGGTGTCTAAGGCAAGCTTAGCAGACCCTCCCATCGATCTCACTTACCTGTCTAATTTGGTGAGTTAGATTTTGATTAGATCATTAAGTGATTGAGTTAGCTCATGCCATTAAGATTAATCAGTATGACTGATTTAGGTGCCCTGGACCAACTTGTCTCTAGTCCTTCCCATGACTTGGTGAAGTCAGTGGGAGAATTTACGACATATCGGTTGGACCTACTAGTCACTAGTCCTTTTCATGACTTGGTAAAATCAGTGAGAGAATTTATGACTTGTAGATCGACTGATATCTTTAAAAGATTTAATCAAATCTTTAAATTATTAGGTCCATAAAATGAGCTGGTTATGGAGATAACTAGATCATAGCCTCCCATTAAGGTGAATGGTAATGGGTTCATTATTTTTGATTGACATTGCAGGCACCATCCATCTGGTGTTCTCTCTGAATGATGAAACTATCGTTCATCATATGATGACTTTGTTGAACTATCTAATGAATGATTGGGTTGATCAAGCCATCCTCAGACTTAATCATTCTTTGGCTAAAATCAATGAGTAGATTCATGATAATGGTTTGACCTAATCGAAACTTTCAATGGAGGCCTATCACTACTAAAATAAAATCTAGACTAAATTAAATACTAAAAATTATTTGAAGAAATAATTAGTTGAGAACCTACCAATAGGTGCATATGGGTTGATTGAGCCATCCTCGAGCTTATATATAGTCTGTGTGGATTCTAGTACCTACTAAAAATTAAGATAATTTCTCAGATTGGAGATAGAGCTATCAATTCGTATAAAATAATGGAAGAATCTTTAGACTAAAATTCAAGTCTTTAGGCTTAAAATAGTTTATATACTAATAGGTTAATTATTTTTTTTCAAAAATAGCTAGAATATTATCATTCTGTTCATTGTTAGACAGTAAAAATATTATCAGACCTAACTTTGATAGCCAGTATCAGAAGTTGAGTATAATTTTTGAGCGAATTGATCAAAAAATCTCAGGCTAACCAAAACAAGCTTAAAAGAGAAATCAGTAAATGATTGCTGATCAAGATACTTATATGATAACTCCTTGAAGTTTCTCTATTGGTAATACTACTATCCGGGTATAGGATATGACTGTACAAGTCATATTTGCAAATAGTTGAAAAGACTTCAGGATAGTAGAAGATTTAAAAATGACAAGAGACTCCTGAATATAAGACATGAAAGTCTGTTCCAGTCTTAACATTAGGAATCGTCGAACTTGTTTTCAACCCTGATGATGTTATTTAAGTGATTGTCATTATTGTCCAATCTTATTGATGGTGTTAATAAGAATGATTATTGCGATATCATTGTGAATAATACTGTAATAATGAGTGGATAATTAAAAATAACATAAACTCAGTAGCATAGTCTGTTAGTATAATATACATGTCTGACTAGTATCATAGATTAGATAATATCATAGAAGCTGTCTTTGGCATAATTGACTTAGTCACCTTTTATTGGAAGGGGTAATAAGCCAGTGATGTTTTGAGTTTGATATATGTTGGTGTATTTACACTCATGAACTAAGTACCAGAAAAGGGCCTTACTACTTCATTAAAATCTCTAACATCTATCTTGGCATGGGTGCATCTTGCTTATGAAGCACAAGTCCGAATCGATTGAAATATTCAAGTGATTTCGTAATGAGGTAGAAAAATAAATGCAAAGAGTATTAGAACTCATCAGTTAGACTGATGAAGTGAATACCTTTACAGTAAGTTTTGATATATCTTGAAGAAAATTGATTCTCTCTTAATAACCTCTCCCAAGATATCACTATTTAAAAAAGATGTCTGAAAGGGGGAATCAAACTTTGTTAGATATGATTCGATCCATTGTGGGGTTTGCTAGTCAGTCTGAGATTATGTTTTAGAGACTACTTGATATGTGCTTAAGAATGTTCTGAGCAAATCGATTACCAAAACTTCATATGAGATATGGACCTAATTAATTTGATGCTCTCTTACCTTAGGGTTTAAGATGTCGAACTTATATGAAATGTTCACAAACCGACTAGCTTGGATCTTGGTCTGATAAATATTATATTAAGAATATTTTTCTACCTTCCTGATGGACATAAGATGTTCATAAATCTTAAGAATTCTTTTTGAAAAAAAAAATTTGGTGAAAGAACTCATGCTGTTAAGAGCAAGCTTGGTGAGCTCGATAGGTAGAGGAACCGACTCTAACACAAATTAATAGAACCAAAGTTGATTAATTCCAATCCAGAGCTGATGTAAAGGTATCTTTGAGTAGATATGGTAGAATACCGTATCAGTCAAACAGATACTTCAATTTTTAGGTTCAAGATGGAGATTTGATCTCCCATACAGATGCAATATAGGGATCTAACTTTGAGAAATGGCTTGGAGCCATTAAATTTGAAATAAAGTCCATGAAGATCAATAATGTATGGACATTTATTGATTCACCTGAATGGGTGAGACCCCCAGGATGTAAGTGGATTTTAGATGGATAGAGGCATAGATGAAAAGGTGGAGACCTATTAATTCTGTCCATTGCCAAAGGATTTCATCCAATTATAGTATTGACTATGACGAGACATTTTTTTTGTGGCAATCCATAAGTCCATTTGGATTGAATCAAGCTTTTCAGAGTTGGAATATATGACTTCATTGAGAATGAAGTAGAATTCTGTATATACAAATGGGCTGATAGTTTTGTAAAAATATTCTTTGTGTTGTTTGGATGAAATTCTCTTAATTGGGAATGACATCCCTACATTATAGAAATAAAAGCTTGATTGTCATCTCTATTCTCCATAAAAGTTTGGAAGGTTATTAGAACCATCCTTAATATTTATGAAATACTAAAGATCAATGGCTCTTTATAGAGAGTCTGTCTTAAAATCTATAAAAAATTGATTTCAGTTTCTAGTCGGATCGAAATGATAAAGTCGTGTCAAGTTGTATTTTTATCCTAAAATGAGGAGCGACATGCTAAAAAGGTTTCATGCTGGAAAGGTTCCATACAATAGTCAATAGCCAGTTTTATTTGCGATATGGAGTTTTTTATGACATTTGATGCTGGTAAAGAAGTTGTTTGGTTATGAAAGTTCATTAGCAAGCTTGGAGTGACACCCTCCATTGATAGTCCAGTCCTTCTGTATTGACAATATCACTGGACCATAGCTCAAGCTAAAGAACTAATGTTTCATCTGAGAATCAAACACTTTTGTATTGCAATCACCTTATTCGATAAGATTGAAATAAAGTCAACCTTAAAAAGATCGACTGAAAGGAGAACTTGACCAACCCATTGGCTAGAGCAATCGAATCTAATAAGTTCAATGATCTCAAATGAAAGATGGATATTTGATACAATCTGATTGACTTTAGTCCAAGTGGGAGTTATTAAAAATATATCCTAAAATCAATCATCTAGGTTGTAGATGATTGCACTCCATACATGTATATAAATTATAAAATTGATAAATATTATCTGGCATATTCATTATAAGGAATACATCTTTCTAAATAGAACTCATATGTTCTGATGAGATCACATTAGTAAGACCTAAATCTTTGATAGCCATGATCTAAAATATTCTCAGTCGTTGGTTCATTGAGTTGGAGATCGATGATACCAGTAAGACTGGTATGTCCTATGTATGCTCAGAAATAAGAGTGGTTGATCTCACAACCATTAGTATGTGATACTAATACAAAGATATGGGTGCTCATTAGAGAATGAGTTCATTGAATAGACCTATGAGAGAATATCAGATGGAGTCTTATTTATATGTCAACTGATGATTCTCTAGTGGGAGTTGTGTAAGTGATCTTTTGACCTGAGATCGCTATGGTACCTTGTGTACATGGATCCATATTTTGGTTCACTTTCTAACTTGATTCTTTGATCTTTGTATGGAGTGTTTTGGATATGGTGAGGTATGCATAGAGATTGTAAGTAATAATAAAAGATCAGTCACTCCTAATAAGAAGAGTGAACATCCTATGCGATCTCATAGATCGATGATTCTGAAAATCTTTGATCAAAGCCGAATGATAATTAGAAAAGAGTTTTTAATATATCATCAACTGAATCATTACCTTCTGATCGAGATACACAAAGATAAGTGATTGGGTTTGACATATTTTCATGCCCACAGCTCATCTGAGATATTGTTTGACTGAAAGATTGAATTACACGGTAACTTACCATTGAAGGATATTTTGATAATTTTTTATCAAAATTTTAAATCTTTCGGATAGTTATAACATATTACTAGATGTCAATCTTGACTTGTGGACTTGTCAGAATTAAAAGAGTTTAATTCAAGAATCAATTAAAAAGAGTCTTAGTTGATTAGAACTCTTCGGGTGACCAAATCTGATCGGATTAGGGTTACGTCGAAAGTCTGGGTCCACTGCTGGCTAGATTTGGAACTCAATAGGTCATACACTTTAAGATTTATCTTGATCTAATTTAATTAAAATTTAATATAAATTTTAAGGGTTAATTTGATATGCTAGCACATTGTATTAATCCAAGTTCCTAAATTGGTTTAGATCAAAGTGTTTGAGCTAATATAGACCAGTTGTCTTTAACTTAATGGGATTGGGTCAATTTTGATTGGATTCTTATCCAACTTAAAATAGTTTTAAGTAGAGAAGACTCCTCTATGCCCACCAGATGCCACACCAAAATATTATTGCCGTCCTACTCTTTTTAGTGTGTGAAGATGAAAAGTCCTTCTTCATGAAGACTCTTATCTTAATGCATTGCCTTAAATACTCAATCAGATATCTTATATTTAATGCCAATTTTTAATGAAATATTTATTAGGCATAGAAGAAGGGGAGTCCTTCTGTGTGAAGGCTCTCTTACACTAAAAATCATACATAGTGAATTTATTCACCATATGAGAAAGTGGAGTACCAAAGGTTGGCGCCCCTTGGTGCTTCTCACATCCCTTGGTCTCCTATTTAAATGGGACATCCTATATGGCCCATGTATTGGGTTTTTGGATGAAAACTAGAGATAAGTGGTGTGTAAATTAGAAGAAAAATTTTAGAAAAATTTGAGAAAAAGGCAAAAAAAAATTGAGAGGAAAAGTTGTAAGAAGGGTGGTGAGAGAATTAGCAAGTATTGCTAGTGTGCCCTAGGGTTTGGTTTTTCTATATGTTGGAGCCCAAAATTAAATCCTAAGTTGTAAGAGATCTATAGAGTGTCCTCTTGGCATGATTTTGGTGGTAAGAGAAAAGCAACTGAGCTTTGGTGTGATCGTTCCTTGAGTTCAAAGCCGATAGTATTCTTAAGAAGATAAGGCTGTGGCTACGCATCGATTAGGAAGGACCTTGGCCAACTTTTGTGTAGATCACCATTGGAGAGCTTCTACCTTGGAGTCTCATAGAGATCACCAATATGCCACATTATCTTTTTGGTGAAAGTAAAAATTCTATCCCATTTGCATGCTTGTTTTATTTTGATCGACATCGGTAAGGTGATTCTAGGGTTTAGGTTTTGGCTCGATAGTTTTAACTGTTAAAGCTATTGACTTGTTTGATTTTAAAAATTTTAAAAATTATTTTTTGCTACGTGGCCGAAACCCAACATGTGAGTTCCAACTAATAGCAGGTCATGGATAAATCATCAACCTCAACATCAATCATATGATAGATTTGATTAGCTCAAGTCTATTTGTGATTCTTATGAAAAATCCTTTCCAACAATCATACTGCTGTGGCCATAGACTCTTAGATTTAGCTTCTCAAATTTTATAAGACTACTCTCTATCAAGGTTAATAGATTCCATCTTGATGCGCACTTTACTCCTACAATGGACAACTATCACCAACAACCTCTACAAGAACTCATTGAGACCCATGTTTATATGTCAGTCAAACTCCAGCATCCTCACTATGAGCAGTAGTATAATCTCAGATTAAAAGACCATTCACACAACTATAGCATCAAGACAATCACTGACGATCAAATAAAAATTCAAGTGATCTCTCATATGGTCATGTTCAGTACTAGTTGTTCTCTAACAATTATCCGCACTTGTCGTCCAGTGTCTCTACATTATAGACTAAAGACTCATCTATCTCAAAAGAAGTGATCTATGTATAGATCCATCCGGATCGATCACCATCTTCATGATGATTCTATGATCGAGAGCATTTAGGAATTAAATACATATCTCTAATTCTCAACTCTTTGAGAATATGTATCAAAAGTTAATTTCATGGATGATTTAAGAATATATCACACTTGAATAAAAAATAAACTTACTCTTTTATTGATCAAATCAATATATTAAGTATAAAATTATATCTAGATTTATTATAATATGTCAGCCATATTGACTTCTAGGATATATATCTAACACCATGGAGCATATAAAAGATTGAATTTAAATACTGATTAATTTTAGATTAGATCTAAATTAATTAAACTTAATTGGATTCAAAATTCAAGTTATATTTCATACAAAAATCCTAAAGAGTTTGAGATTGTCAGCCTTTCGAAATTATTTCAAACCAGCTTCGAACTGGATTTGAATCGGATCGTTTTGGATGAGATATGAGAAATCCTTCTTGCACTAAGATTCTTCTCTCATGTGGACTGACCAACACCTAGAATGGTGCTAGTTTGGGGCATCCCATGTGGATAAGAGATTAGGTGCAAAGTGGTTGTCATATGTGATGGCAATTCTATCTCATATAGGAATCCTTCTTTCATGAGTATTGAACTGATTTAAATCAGATTTGAGTTAGGACTTCTATACTTAATAGGTCATGAGAATCATCTATAAATAGAAAGAGTCTCTACTTATGGATGCATAGCAAATAAATTAGATTGAGAGGAGAGAGAGAGAGAGAGAGGCGTGAGAAGAGAGAAGCCTTTCTTCTTCTCCTTAGCCTCTCTCCTTTTGGTGCCGCCCCTCTTTCCTTGGGTGTGGGCCCTCCTTGGGCATCCCACCTACTGGTATGAGCTATCACACCAACACATCTCCTCCCTCATTTGATTGGGTTGCGAAGATGATTCGATCGGAGTTCATCTTGCTTTCCTGCGACATCTGACGTGCATATGAAATAGAGGATCTGCACTTTCAGGCCTCCATGAATGTTTAATTTAGATTATTTGAGATTTGATCTCTGATTTTACTGTTAATCAGGTAAGGATTTGATCTTTATCCATGTAGATTAATAAAAAAATTTAGATGCAACCTGGATCATCCAAAAAGAAATAATTTTTCTTTCCTTCATATATCGATTAGTACAGAAATTATTCTTATGCTATCTGTTTAGATTTGAACCTATGGGTCACACATATAGAAGTACCTGTCTAATCAAATGGCTGATCGATGATTATAATCGTTAAAGGATCTAATTATCAATATAATTGATGATTAATCATATGCAAAGGTTATAATAAATTATTTACTCATAGTTGATAAATTAAAAAAATAATTAATTATTAATTTAATTATTAATTAACTCAATTTGATTGAGCAATGAGGATTGGATCAAATCTAATTGAATTGAATTTAATTAGGTTTAGTTTTAATTGATTGGATCAAGCCCTAATGGATAATAAGGTTTGTTCTAATTAATTTTTAGGGATACAAATTAGATTTAATTGAAAAGAGTTCAATTTAATTTGATTTGAATTTATTTAGATCAAATCCTATTAGATAATAGGTTTGATTGGATCAAGCCCTATTGAATAAAAAATACTTCCCACAGATGGGGTTTTAATCTAACTAACTTCCTAATTGGATTAGGACCTAATTGATTTTCTAATTGGGCTAGGACCTAATTAGTTAGTTTATTATAACTAATTCTTAAATTGGTTAGGATTGGATCCTCGAACTAGTTGGAGTTTGACCAAGAATCATGAGTCCTATTTGGAATAGGATTAACCAACTCATAACGAACCCCATGTGCTATTAATTCTCCACACCACCTCCTTTTCACTGAGAGATATCCATGCCCAAAGAAGAGCCACGCCGGCCCCCCCCCCCCCTCCTCCCTCTCTTCTATGAAGAAGTATGGCACCCCCCTTCTCTCCCTTGTCACCTACTTTTTTTAGGATAGGGCGTCCAATCCTTGGATGCCCTATACTCTTCCACATCAAGCCTCTTCAACAACCCTTTTTGAAAAAATTTTATGTGAGAGTTTGCTACTAATTTCAAGGCATCAAAAAGAGCCTCTCTTGCTAGTTTTATAGTAGAAAAAAGAGAAGAAAGGTCTTCTTTCTTGTGCGCAGCCCTTAGAGAAAGAGTTCTTCTCTAGATTTTTCTTATTTTTTTCTAGTATAAAAATCAGATTAGATCTAATTTTTAATATAAAAATTTAAAAAATATATTAAAAAAATTTGATTGGATGTTTGGGACTTCCTAGGGCTCAAGATCAGGAAGAGAAGAAAGAAGAAAGGTCTTCTTTCTAGTGCACAGCCTTGGATAAGAAGGAGTTCTTCTTTTTGATTTTTTTTTATTTTTTTCTAGTATAAAAATTAGATTAGATCTAATTTTTAATATAAAAATTTAGAGAAAAAATATCAAAAAATTTTGGTTGGATGTTGGGAGCTTCCTAGAGCTCTAGATCATGAAGAAAAAGAAGAAGAAAAGAGAACGGTTCTTCTTTGGGACTCTCTTTTGAATTTTTTTATGACTTAAAATTTTATATTATTTTTTATATAAAAAATTAGATTAGATCTAATTTTTATCCTGAAAAATTAAAGAAGAAAAATTCTTCTTGAAGGTGTGAAAAGAAGAGAGAAAGGTCTCTCTTGTGCGTGGGAGAATTAAGAAGAAATGATTCTTCTCTTGATCTCTATCGTAGAGATCTGATGTGTGGATCTAGGAAGAAAAGGAGAGGATCTCTTTGTTCTTTATCTTTTTTATATTTCTCTTAGATCAGCCAACAAAAAGTATCTTCACGAGCTAGCACTCTCAGAGAGATCAATCAACACAAAGATTTCGTGTGGATACCATAAAGGCTGGATGTGTGTATGGCTACTGAGCATCATGAAGAACCAACTATCATGAATTTTGGATGTAGTGATTTGCTATCTGTGTTCAGATATTGAGTTTTGAACTCAATTCATATTTAAATATGATCTAAATATAATATAAATAAGATCTATATTTGCTGAATTTTAGATTTCAAATTTACATACATACATATTAATTCATATCATAGATCCTGTATGGTAGTTTTAGATTTGATCTATGCATACATTGTAGATTAAATTATTTAATCTATATATGTTTCATTATAAAATTTTAAAAATACATGCACAAAACCACCATGCTTCTCAGTATTTTCTATATCGAGGAATCGACTCTTAAAAGCAAGGAGTCGACTCGTGATATCTCAAAGAAAAATTGTTCAGTGAGGAGGAGTTGACTCATATTTAAAAGGAGTCGACCCCTATGTCGGTGTCAAGTGTTTTAACTCAAGGTGACGTGATGCTCTGTTCATTCTACTCCTTTTCTTTTGAGCCAAAAATCCATGCAAACCCTCTTTCCCTCCAAATCGAAGATTTCCTTAGATTTTTTGGTGGATTGGATCTCCAATGGCACCCATGAAAAAAATAGCCAAATGAAGAATCATTCCCATGTGGAACCCTCAAGCCTTAGCACTCCTCTAAGCCCTCCTCCCGTCTGTGAACATCGGTCCAAGTAGAGGAATAATCCCATGCCTTCATCTCAGAGAATTTCCACTCCATCTTAGGTTCCTCCTCCACCTGCTAGGGCAACCCCATCCAAATCATCTATTTTGTCTAAGGTTTTTTGCATGGGAAGAAAAGTTGACTTTGGATTCTTGGAGGGAGAAGGTTTCAATTTTGGATAGAAAATTAAAAATTTGGGATAGGAATTTTTATGTTCTTTAGATATATTAACCTATCCCAACCTTGTAAGGAGTTTTACAGCAATATAAAAGTGGGTGTAGGTAGTACTGTTTCTAAAGCAAAGGGTGTGCCAGTTAAAATTAACATAGAAAGTCTTACACACATTCTGCATATACCTACTAATGGAAGTAGATTAGATAAACCTCACGAAGCATGAAACAAGCCTAAAAGTTATTTTAGAATGTGAGGATGTTGAAGGAATCAAAGAAGTCTGTGCAAATCAGTTAGGCATGGAAATGAGATTGCTTCATCATATGATTGGCCAGATCTTCTTCCCCAAGATGGAAAGATTTGATTTCATGTCAGAAAGAGACATCACCCTGATGTACCATATTGTTCGAAAGATTCTCTTGAATCTTCCATCCTTCATGATTGGGCTAATGCACGATGCTGCGAACTAGTTGAAGGTATCCTTACCTTCAGCATAGTTCTGACTTTGGTCTTCCAAGAGCATAGCATAGATTTTGAGAGGGAGACCACTAGGGAGTTGATGCACATAGATACTTACAACTACTGATTACTGCATTGGATGAGTTTTCAAAAAATTGAGTGTCATTGGATTTATGGAGGAGCAGCTCAGAGAGATGAGGATTTAGATGAGGATGAGGCTCCAATAGCTATTTCTATATCAGACATCAGATTAGAGGAGCCATCGACAGCATAGATAGAGGCAAGTACTGATTGTCTAGAGAGCTTAGATAGACCATCTATCAGACTAGATGAGGACTTATCGATTGAGAGAGTCTCCTCACGAATTATTTTTATGGTCAGTGCAGAGATTTAGTAACTTACTTCAAAGGCCATTTCACTACTTAGAGAGGAGACAATCAGATCGATTCAAGTAATCATTTCTATGAGGGCTGATGCTTAAGGGCAATCATCCGGAGATGCCAACCACCTTCACCTTCTCTGTCTGGACCCAATTCTTAAAGCCACCCTATTCTACCTTCATAGGATGTTAGAATTCATCTTGTAGAGTTATAGTTCTCCTAATGATCCATATTTTGGTTTCATGCATTTTAGATATATTGATCACTTTTTATACTCACTATCTTTGTAATTATCTTTTTGAAATCAATGAATGAAAGTTGATCGTTTTATGAAAATTCAATATGTGACTATCTGTTTGATGCTTATTTTTGAATACTTATTGGATTAGAAATGTGCTTTGCTTATAAGGCTAAGGAAGAGAAATATGTAAAGATTATTCACTTACATTTATCTAATTATGCATAATTTGGAAGAAAAAAAGGAGTTTCAAGATAAATGAATCTTTTGGTATTAACTATTAAAAATAGGAGGAGAATTAAGTAAATTAAGTTTTCTAGCATTAATTATGAAGAATAGCAGGAGAAAATATTATTGAAACATTAAAGGAGACATCATTTTAGAACTTAATAAAAATAAAAATTATTAATGATCATTTGTTCACTCTTGATTTATTTTTGGAAAGTCATTAATTAGCTTAAAAGCAAATTTATTGCTGAACATTTGTACTTTGACTTCAACAATCATATATTAGTCATTCACACTTTACATGGTTTAATTGTATTATCATTTTTGACATATAATTGATATTGGAAAAATGTTTTGCATCAATTGATCATTTTTTTAAAAAATGAACTTGAAAAATGCTTTACATAATTTGTATAAAGCTGAATTTGGTGTATATTCCATATTTTGTTCAGATTAATCATTTTGAGTAGTAAACTTGAAAATTGGCTTTCTTCAATTTTTAAGCGATATCAAATTTCTCAGGAAATTATGATTTATTCTAAATTTCAGTTCAATTGGTATCAAGACTATTTACTTAAGAAAATTTTCACACTTAGTATCAAATGGCTCATTCTTTCCTTACATTATATTGCTTCATCTTTGACAAAAGGAAAGAATATTTTAGTCTCAAATCTATTTTGTATTGATATTTTTTTAATATGATATCATTTGAGACAAATTTAAAAAATTTATACCTCTTTTGAACTTAATAAATTGATACCTTTTAAAAAAAAGGAAGAGATGCCTTTTTGAAAATGTAAAATATATCTTAAGCATGTTCTTGATGCTTAAAATCCTCAATATTGAAAATATCTATCTCTATTGGACTTTTGAAACTCAAAGCAATTTTCTAGCTAAATTTGAAACTTATTTTGATGCATCATATCATTTAAAAAGGAAGGGATGTGTTCCAAAATTAAATTTAGAAAGGAAGAATTGTGTTTTGAAATATATATATTAAATCTGAATTTGCTGTAAGATTTTTAAAAAAGAAGAAATTATGAAGTCTAAATTCAAATTAAAATTGTAAAAGAGAAATTCAATCTAAATTTATTATAAAATTTGAATTTGATACAGTTTTTTGAATTGATTTTGCCTTCTATTTGATTTTGATGATTCACTTTAAAACCCCTCCTTGAGCTTTCTAATGCTGTCAAAAAGAAGAAGAGTTAGGATGGGTATATGCTGAAAATAGTTGAAATATTCTTAAATTGATTGATAAGCTCATGTGCTCGCTTGAAATCATATGAAATGAGCATTTTGATTTATAATTCTAATGAAGCATTTGTTGAATTTCATGATTTCATACATGTAAAAATTTTGAAACACGTATGCAGCAGAAATTTTAAAAATTTAGATTAAATCTAATTTAATCTAAACATACATAAGATCAAATTTTAAAATCATAAATAGGATCTACATATGTGAGATAAGATTCAGATATAGAAATCAAATAGAAAAAAATAAATAGAGAAGATCTAATCTTCATACCTTGGCATGGATGGATCTACATCGTAAATTGATGATCATGGATGTCTTCCGAAGGTCCTTTGAAACCGCACAAGTTTCGACCTCTACGGATATCCACACGAGATTTTGATCTGATCAGAAGCTTCTTGATCTCACCAGAGTACTAGCTTCCTTATAGAGATCGTATCTCAACGGTTGAAAAATCTTCTTTTCTCTCAAGATACTCTTAGAGAAGAAGAAGAGAATAGGAGGATGATGATCTCTATGCTAGAGATCATGAGAAGAATATTTTTTTCTCTTTTTTTTTAAAATTCATACACCAAATCTCTACACTAGAAATATAAGAACATATGTCCAACTCTTAGACAAGGAGAATAAAAAAATTCCATGTCCAAACTTGAACAAAAAAGAGAGAGAAGAGGCCCAAACAACCAACTTTTGATTGTTGGTAAGAAAGAAAGGATAAGAGCCAAACATACCTTATGCCATGAAGCTTCATGCCATGCCTCTCTTCCTAGGATTTGTCACACATGCCTCCAAGAATTTTGGCATCCAAGATTTGATCTCAATCAGCCATCAAATGCCCCATATGATACCATGTTTAAATAAGAAGAAGAGATAAGGTTTTAGGTAGGAGATAAGAGTCCAAAGATCATAGGACTCTTGCGCATGATGCCTCCCAACACCTTCTTTCCTTTTGCACCTACATATCTCACAGAGAAGGGAGTTCAATGTGAACTCTTACACGCAACAAAGAGAAGGGCGTGAGATATATTGGTGTCCAAAATCCAAGTGGGAGTGGGACTCCTTATGGCACATGGAGAGGGAGAGTTCAAACACTTTAGGACTCCTCTTTAGGTGGCTGATTTAAACTATTTAAAATTCTAACCAATTCTAATCATATTAAAAATTGATTAGACCCAAATAGATTGAAATTCTAATCTAATTAGGAGTCCAAACTATTTAGGTTAAAATCTAATCCAATTAAGAATTAAATGTCACCTAATAAGAGAAGGATTCTAGTCCTTTTGGACTCTCTCTTGGTGCTTGAGTCAAACTCAATTAAATCTAATCTAATTAGGATTTAGTGCACCCATGAAGAGGAAATTCTTAGTCCAAATAGGAATCCAAAAATCTCTTGGTTAGATCCTAATCTAATTAAGAATTAGGTCAAACCCAAATCCTAATCAAATAAGAAATTATTCTTCCATGCAATTTGGTTATCTCATATCCCAATTAGGCTTGATCAAATCAAACCTATATCCAGTCAAATTGAATCTAATTCAATTAGACTTGATGTAAATCTCATTGCTCAATTAAATTGAGTCAATTAGCAATCTAATTGCTCATTAATCCTCCTATAACTCACTAACTCTTTAGTGAGTTACTTAATTACAACTTTTATATTGGATTAATCATCAATCAAATTGATAATTAAATTTTATCATGATTCATAATCATAATTCAACCATCTGATCAGTCAAAAGTCTCTTTGTGTGTGACCCCATAGGTTCTATTCTGTCTGGTAGTAAGATATATTGTGATCCCTATCATAATATTATCAAAACTCTTTTTAATAGGTTGGAACCATTCCAACTTTGCCCATCAAGAATCATCGATCATTGAGATGATGCTCGTGGGTCTCACAATCCACCAGTGACACTTAACAGTATGTAGTGGCAATCCAACAGAATAAAAGGTGATGAACCTCTAAGTGCAGTTAACGTATGATATAGTCCCTCGATCATGAGTCCCAACCAGATGGCAGGTCATGGATAAATCGTCAAACCTCATCATCGATCATATGATAGATTCAATCAGCTTGAGTCCATGTATGATTCTCATGAAAATTTTTTTCATCAATCATACTGCTATGGCCATAGACTTAAGGACTCAGCTTTTTAAATTTCATAGGACTACTCCCTTCTGCTAGGATCGATAGATTCCATCTAGATGCACACCCTACTTCTACAGTAGACCAACTATCACCAACATCCACTATAAAGACTTATTGAGTAATATTTATGTATAGTCAAACTCCAGCAGCCACACTGTGAGCAGCTGTAGCACCGCAGGTCAAAGGGCCAGTCATCCTACTACAGCATCGAGAAAGTTACTAATGAGTGAGCAGACATCCATGTGACTTCTCATGTTGGTCACACTCAGTGCTAGTTGTTCTCTAACAACCACCTGCACTCTCGCTCCAGTGTCACTACACCACAGACTCGAGACTCATCTATCCGAAGGAAGCGATCCGTGCATTGGTCTATCTGGATTAATCACCATCCCCATAATGATCCTATGATCAGGAGTAATTTAAAAATTAATCATCAATAACACATGTCTCAAATTTTTAGCTCTTTAAAAATATGTGTCATCATCTTGTTAATCTTTGGATGATTCATGGACACATAAAACATGAATGGCAATATAAGTGCTCATTAAGTACAAAAGTATATCCTAGTAATATGATATACATCAGTCAAGATTGGCTTCTAGGGCATACATCCAACAGCATTCATAAGGTATATATTCATATGTATTTATCCTATCATTTTATAATTCATGTAGATAATTTTATGAAAATATATTGTGTTTATTATTTGTACATATACTCAAAGTTTTGTCATCATTAAAAAAAAAGAGATTGTTGATCTTATGATTGATTTTGATGATTATCAAACTTTGAATAATTATGAGTCTAATCATGTATTTTAAGGATGAATGTAGAATTGTTTAGGTATTTAAATTGAAGAATTCATCTATAGAAAAGACTTGCTTAAAAGAAGCTAAGTCAAGATTTTCAAAGAAGAATTTTCAAATTTCAGACTTAGGGAAGTTGACCTTAGAAGGTTAGGAGCCGATCTCTGTACTAAAATGGGTTGAAAACAGAGGGTTTTTAAATTTCAGGCTAATAGAAGTCGACTCTAAGGAAGAGAAGTTGACTTTGGGGAACAAGACAGGCATACAGGTGAGTCGACTCCTGTGAAGGATGAGTCAGCTCACTTAGGAAGATAGAAAATTGATTTTTCAAATTCTATAGCTGAGTCAACTCATGCAGAATCGAATCGACTCGTGGACAACTCAAGT
The DNA here is from genome assembly GCF_000442705.2 of Elaeis guineensis. Lineage (NCBI taxonomy): Eukaryota > Viridiplantae > Streptophyta > Magnoliopsida > Arecales > Arecaceae > Elaeis > Elaeis guineensis. Next base: position 69,303,987 of record NC_025995.2, on the reverse strand, counting down.
CAACTTCTAAGGAATTAGAGTTAACTTCAAACATGGGATCAGCATAACGGCTAGTTTTTTATAATATTTTTAATGACCATTTCTCCACTCCAATGGCTAGTCCAAGCTCTCAATGGTCAAAACTCCTTCAACCAACTTCAAGACTATTAAAGGCCAGAGAAATAATTGAAAAGTAAGATTAAGGTATTGAAAAATGTATCCTAAAGCCAATCGTCTGGACAATTGCGCTACTTATAATTTGTATATAAATTATAAAATAATAAAAGTTATTTAGCAAATTCATCATAAATTATGCATCTTAGTGAACTCCTATATTATGATGAAGTTCTTAGAACTACTTATAATCGATAAAAAAAATTTATCATATAGTTCTTAAAATTATTCATGACCAAATGATACGTTATTAATAAGAATAATAATATTTATCGAGTATAGATCGTTGTTGAAAGAATTATACCCTACAAGTCAATCGCATATGGGATGTGATGGGGTATTTTTCTATATTTTATCTTTCAAACTCATATACTTGACATTATCAATTAATAAATAAGTATTTTAATTCATTACATGCTGCATCTTATTATTGTTTAAGATTTTAATGAACCCGAGCTGTGATGAGATCATACCAGTGAGATTTAAATCTTTGATAGTTCTGATCTAAAATATTTTTAGTCATTGATTTATTGAGTCAAAGATCAATGATACGATAAGACTGGTACATCCTATGTATGCTCAATGGTGAGAGTGGTTGATCTCACAACCTGTTGGAGAACGTAGATAATTTCATGCATGTAATTCAAAATTTTTTGAATAAATTACAGTGGAAGGCAATTAGATTAATCAAATTAATCTAACATGCACATGATCTAATCATCAAATCAACCTACTCTAGGATCTATAATATAATATGTTACATATAAAATCTAAAAAATACTGAAGATAAAATTAGCATGCATGCATGTGAGCAGTAGATCACATCTACTTCTAATTCGAGTTCAGAACTCAAAACCTTTGCATGAGTCGATGATCACCGCTACTGAGAGACATGATGAAAGAGATCCTTACTAGTTGCTCGTAGCTGCACTGCATCCGATCTCTACAAAAAATCCACTCGAAGCCCCAATCTGATTGGTCTTCTCAGGAGTGCTAGCTCGCATGAAGATCTTCTTCTTGGCTGATCTGGATCTTTTTTTTAAATCTCTGAAATCTTTTTAGAGGTTGAAGATGGACTTCTGGAGGAGATGAAGAGATAAAAAAAAGATGAAGAAGAAAATAATTTTTTTTTATTTTTTCTCTCTTCCCAAATCCTAAGGATCAGAACCCTAGAAATCTGGTTTCTGCGCATACCCTAAGAGAAGAAGACTGTCCTCTTCTTTCACACCATGAAACCATGCACAAGACCCCTCTCAACATGAAGGCTTCTCTCTCAAGTCTCTTACATTCACAAGAATGAAATAAAATCCTTTTATTTCAACATGTAAGGAGGTGGAGTGAAGAGTCTTAGAGATCATGGACTCTTAATGTGTTGTCATCCTTACTCAAAAATTCATATCAAAATATATCAAAAAAATATGAGACACCCCTTTCCATATTTTTTTACATAAATCAGTTCTCCAACTAATTTTTTACAAAAAATCTCCTCAAAATGTTGCACATATAAGGAGAAAAAAATAAGTTGGCAGCAGGGTCTTAGAGATAATGTCAAATATTATCTATATTGTATCCTATTTCAAATCAGATTTGAACATACCATTTAAAATCTGATCCTATCCAAATTTGGATGTAAGATAGAGAAGGAAAAGGACTCTTTGGTGTGAAAAATTTTCATGTAAAAACTATTTGTCTGTGAGGATATATGGCATCAAAGTGGGAGGCACATGGGAGAAGAGTCCTATTCCAATAAGGACTCTTAATTTTCTTATTTGAATCCAAACCAAATCATATTTGGTTTAGCCCAAATAAAATATATGAAATTAATCTAATTAGATTCATAAATTTTGAATCAAATTTTAATCAAATTAAGAATTAATTGAACCAAAGTCCTAATCAAATCAGAGATAATTCTTCCTTAGCGATTAGGTCATCTCATAACCTAATTGAATCTAATTCAATTAGATTTTATTTAATCTTTTTTGCTCAATCAAATTGAGCTAATTAGTAATTAATTGCTAATTAATTTTTATTAATTCACTAATACTTAATGAATTGATTTATTATAATTTTTGCATAAGGTTAACCATCAATCGAATTGATGATTAAGTCCTTGAACGATTCTCAATCGTTGATCAGCCACATGATCAGTCAGAAACTTCTTTTGAGTGTGACCCCATAGGTTCAAACCTAAGCTGATAGTACAGAAGCAACTTCTTGAACCAATCAATATAACCATCTAGCATTAGTGACCTAACATCCGGATAGGTCGAATGAAGATGAAGCAATATTCAAGAACCTATTAACGTATGGTTACTGTATAATTCATCTCTTTGACCTTAATGCTCGAAAATGACCTAGGATTTAACTGTCAATCCTAGATAAGTCATCCACATTATATTTTAATTTTTTTCAAATCCATCACATGGATTATCCGAGCTCAAATTTTGCTAAATTAAAATACATTGATACATTAACTCCTACTAATTTGGAGGGATCAATCCCATCTTGACTCATGCACCGACTTGACAAGTACTTAACTGCACCCAAAAATCTTTCGTTACTGAATTAGAAACTCAATTAGTCTGACATCAAAGTATAGTGAGTTATTTGTAAGTCACCATGGTGATCTCAGATTGGAGGATACTTATACCCATATCCTTTGCGAGCTACTCTTGACAGCAGAATGCTCCGCAGTTGGTCACGTTCAGTGACGATGTACTCCTACATCTCACCTGCATGCCATATCAGTGTCTCCACATCATTTGGTTACGAGGACAACCAACGTATATGGCACACAATGACCTATACTTGATATCGCTATCGTCCTAGTAATAGCATATCATTTGGTCGCGAACTAATTTAAGGACTACGCAATAAATCTTTTTTATCGATCAAAGTAGACCTAAGGACTTCATCCCAACATAGAGTTCGTTAGAAGATGTAACCTTGTCATGAAAAAGGTCAAATAACTTTTGTTATTTATCAATTCATATACAATTATAATTAGCACAATCATCTAACGATTGACTTTAGGATACATTTTCCAACAACTCCCACTTGGACTGAAGCCAATCAATATAGTATCATATACCCATCTTCGATTTATATCTCAGAACTCTTAGATATCGAGGCTTTAGTAAATGGGTTGGTCAAGTTTGCCTTTCCATCGATCTTCTAAAGATTAACGTCATCTTAAAAATTTTTTGAATAAGGTGGTAGCAATACAAAATGCCTAGTAAGCTAATGGGACTTCAGCTCCTTGGCATGAGCTATAGCTCCGATACTATACAATACAGCAGAACTATCATCAGAGGGTGCCACTCCTAGCTTGTCAGTGAATCTATACAATCATATAGCTTCCTTGCAAGCATCGAATGCTGTAATGCATTCTACCTCACAATTTGAATTTGGCTATATTATTCTGCTTGGAACCTTTCCAGTAGATTGCTCCATTATTTAGGATAAGGATGTATTTCGATATGTTCTTTCTATTATTATATCCAACTAAAAATTAAAATCATACTCCATAAGTTTTAAGTTAGATTCTTCATAACCGAGTCACCGGTCCTTAGTATTTCTCAAATACTTAAGAATGACCTTCTAATGATTCTCACCCAGATCTTGCAAGTATCCACTTACTACCCTAGTGAGTATACCATATCCGATCTCATACATGGTGTACATGATAGAATAAATTTTACTCATAAAAATTCTATATACGTTGGACTGGAAAAATTCAAGCAATCTTTTAGATCTATCTCTATAGATCTTCATCCCTAGGATGAGGGATGCTTTTTCCAAAGTCCTTATGAAGAATAATAATAACAGTGAAACATTTATTTTCTGTAATGTAAAAAATATCATTCCCGATTAAAAAAAATTTATTTACATACAAAATAAGAAATATACTCATAGAACTATTAACCCATTTATATTTACAGAATTTTTTTTCGTTCTCAATGAAGCCATGTGTTTTGATTACTTATCAAAATACATGTTCCAACTTTAAAATATTTAGCATTGTCACAGGACAAAATATCTCGTTATGGTCAATACCATAATGTTGACAATATCCTTAGGCAAGCAGATAAACTTTGTAGGTCTCCACCTTCTCATCTGTGCTCTCTGATCCTATTGAAGATCTACTTACATCCTATGGGTTTTATCCCTTCGAGTGGATCAAAAGTGTCCATACACCATTGACCTTCATGGACTCAATTTTAGACTTTATGGCTCTAAGCTACTAATCAGAGTCAGACCTCTACATGACATCTATGTAGGTGATTAGATCCTTGTTATTCTTATTGAGTTCAACAGAATCACATCCTGGACCTAGATACCGAAGTATCTATCCGACGGACATAGTACTCTACCAGATCTTCTTAATGGTGCCTTTACAATGGATTCCAGATTTGATCTAAACAAATTTGGTTCTATGGGTTCACTAGATTGTGTCGATTTTTTTATCTATTGAACTTTATAAGTTCTACATTAAAGGCATCAGTACCTTTACCAAGACACTTCTTTTCTAAAAGGAATGCCAAATAACTCTTGTTCTTTAGCATTGTAGGAGTTATAACCCCTAGATTCTTTAGAATACCCTACAAAATAATACATATAGGATCGAAATCCAAGCTAATTGGTCTATAAATGCTCGACATAAACTGAACACTCCCAAATCCTAAGGTAAGAAAGTATCGGCTTACACCTAGTCCATATCTCATATGGAGTCATTACGATTGATTAATTCAGAATCCAGCTCAGAACATTACAAGAGTCTTAAGAGCATAACCCTAAAAGGAGACTGGCAGACTTGCAAATCTCATCATGGATCGAACTATATCTAACAAAGTCGATTCCAATAAGAGAGAATCTTATTCTTTTCAAGATATGTCCAAAACTCACTGGAAGGGCATTTTCTCCTTGGTCTGATCGAAGAGTTTCAATCTCTTTCTAGTTTGTTTCTCTATCTTATTATGGAATCATTTGAATATTTCAAATAATCTAAATTTATAAAAAATATATTCGTAGATCAATATATCAGTATGTATCAAACTCAGAACATCATTGGCTCGTTCATCTTTTCCAACAAAAAATGACTTGGTCATCTTACTAAAGAGATAGGATTGCAGGTTGACAATGATTCACAATCATTGACTTCAAAATTATCCTGTTCATCCTATTTTTGCTTAATGATCGAGCCTAAACTATCAAAGGCAGGCTTCTAGCACATAATCTATTTTAGGAGTTTGATTATTATGTACGAAACAGGCTGTGATTATTCGTAAATACCATTTCTCAGTTGTCTATATGATTTTGACATCATTCATAATGATATCACAAAAATCATTAGACAATAGTGACAATCACTAAAATGATATTGGTAGAATTGAAAATAAGCTCGATGATTCCTAAAATCAGGATTGGAACATAACTTCCATCTTCAATATTCAGGAACCTCTTGTTATTTTCAATCTTTCTACTAACCTAAAGTCGCTGCAATAATTTACATAAACTTTTGATATCCAATACCCAGGTAGTAGTGTCACAGACAGAGAAATCATAAGGTATTATCATATAAGTACCTTGTCCAGTAATTTTTTGCTGATTTCTCTTTCTTAGTCTGTTCGGATCAAGAAACTCTGTCAGACTAGGTTAACCTTAGACTCATCTATCAGTTCAGACTCATCAGCTCAAGCATAACTCTTTGTACCTTCTTTTCCTTTCTCAAAGGATTGCTACCCCACTGAAGATATATCTTCAGAGGTCAAAAGAACTCCTTTAATATTTGAAAGATTTCCTCCCACTAACCATCATTAAATTTACAACTAAATTTATGTTCTTTATTGCTCTCAAAAAAATATCACATGATGATATGATCATTTGGCCACTTCTGATAAGTGCCTTCGATTACATCATGTGTGTTGGATGTGAAAACATCAGGTGCTAGATCCATAATCATATTTAGAATCCATTCGTACTCTAGAACTATTTATAACTTTCGATACTATCTATCGAAGTTGAGTCCTATAAATGAGTCACTGTCAAATAATAAATAGAGCAATAGACATCTAGCCATAACTGAAAGAAAAATACAAGATCTTTATGTTTATGAATTGATTAAGCCTAAAGATTTAGATTTTAGTTTAAATGTTCTCCCACTATTTTATACGAATTGGTAGCCTTAACCTTCAATCTAAGGAATTACCTTAATTCCTTAGCCGGTACTAGAATCCACACAGACTGCATATAGGCCCGAGGATAGCTCGATCAATCCATATGTATCTATGGATAGGTTCTCAACTAATTATTTTTTTAAATAATTTTTAGTAATTAATTTTATCCCAATTTTATTTTAGTAGGCAATAGGCTTTCACTAAAGTTTTGGTTAGGTCAAACCATTAACATGAACCTACTCGATGTTTCTAACTAATGAATGATCAGGTTCGAGGATGGCTCGATCAACCCAACCATCATCAGATAGTACAACAGAGTCATCATATGATAAATGATAATTCTATCATTCTAAGAGAACACCAGATGGATGATGCCTGCAATGTCAATCAAAATAATGGACCTATTATCATTCACCTTAATGGGAGGCTATGATCTAGTTATCTCCATAACTAGCTTATTTTATAGACCTAATAATTTAAAAAATTTAAGAATCAATTTAGAGAAGAGAGAAAAAGAGATCAATCAGTAGACCACAATCTTCCACTGACTTCACCAAGTCACTGAATTGGATTAAGGTCATGCTGGTTGAACTAGCACCTAGATAGTCACATTGATCAACCTTAATGGCATGGATCAACTCGAATCACTTAGTGGTCTAATTAAGATATAATTTATGAAATTGGCCAGATAAGTGAGATCGATGGGAGGGTCTGCTAAGCTTGCCTTAGACACCATCAAAATGGTCAGGTAAGTCACCCCCAATTAAAAACCATCGGTCTAAATGCCAAACTTGCCGTAGACACCAATTGGTTAATTAGTTTCGATTTGACCAACCTAATGATTCGGGTTCAACCACTGAGCCACAATCAAGATCCATTTGATCTAATCAAAGACATAAACTTGATCATCTACAACTATTGTATTAAAAAAATGATTAATCTAATTCAACATTTGATTAGACTTAATCAATTTCTCTATATGGTCAATTAATTCTTTAATTCTAACCTTAGGTCTAACCTAATTAAAAGGAATGATTTGACCAAACCCATGCCCTCATATTTTATGTAATGTCATTAAATCTTAAATCATAATTTTAGATCTAATCGATTCTGTACCTAATTCTTAATTAAGTTTCAACATTAACATGGGTTTAGGTTTCAGATTGAAATAATTTTAATTTTTTTTATTTTGTAAATAATTTATAATAAATATTATGCAAAAATTTTTTATTCAAAAATTAGATCGACTCAATCAACATTGAGCTGCTACACAAGAAGCTGGGTCAACTCAGTTCAAAATTGGATCAGCTCAGTAATTGTGTGAGCACGATTCAAAGAGTTTCAGATCTGAAAATTCTTGCATACCACTAAAATAAAATTAATCATAATACTTTTAGATCATATCTAAAATTTTTATGATTTAAAATTTTATTTTTCATAATTAAAATAATTTTAATCATATAGATTAGATTCTTTATTTTTTATACAACTTTGTATCACATACAACAAACTTAGGTTTCAAGATCTAGAATTTTGCAGAAAAATAAGTTCTTCCTTTCGCATTCTTCTTCATGGGATCTAATTATATGACACCCCTAATGCCATAAGAGCACCCCATTGAATGAGAAGAGAGGGCCTTTAAACTCTTTTTGCTCCTATGATCGAACAGCCTGGTGATCAACCCAATTCAAGTACTTGTCAATCAGATCATCTAATCTAATCACATATTATATATGCATAAATTTAGATCTAATCTAAATTACATCAAATCTGATTATAACTTTAGATCACATCTAAATAAGATCATAAGTATCACATAAAATAATAAAATCAGATTTTATCAATGATCACACAAACTAGGACAACCTTTTCACTGTAAGGGGTAAACCCTACAGCAGGACAACCTAAAGTCAGTTTGTGCAATCAATCATTAATTAAATTTAGATCAAAATATTATATATCATATCTAAATAAATTAAAATTTAGATTTAATATGATATAAATTATGTCATAATGAATCTAGGCTCTGATACCACTATTGGTGAACGTAGGCGATTTCATGCATGTATTTTAATTTTTTTTGAATAAATTATAGTAGAAGATAATTAAATTAATCAAATTAATCTAATATACATATATTCTAATCATCAAATTAATCTACTCTAAGATCTATGACATGATATGTTGCATATAAAATTTGAAAAATACTGAAGATAAAATCAACATGCATGTATGTGAGCAGTAGATCACATCTACTTCTAATATAAGTTCAGAATTCGATATCTTTGTATGGGTCGATGATTGTCACTACTGAGAGACATATAAAAAAAATTTTTGCTGGTTACTTATAGCCGTACATGTGTCCGGCCTTTATAAAAAATTCACTCGAAGCTCCGATCTGATCGTCTTTTCGGAAGTACTAGCTCATGTGAAGACCTTCTTTTGACTGATCTGAATCTTTTCTTCAAATGTTTAGAACCTTTTCAGAGGTTGAAGATAGACTTTTAGAGGAGATGAAGACGTAAAAGAAATATGGAGAGAAAAATAATTTATCTTTTTTTTTTTCTCTTCCAAACCCTAAGAACCAAAATCCTAGAAACTTGATTTTTGCACACACCCCAAGAGAAGAGGACTCTCTTCTTCTTTCACACCATGAAACCATGCCCAAGACCCCTTTCAACATGAAGGCCTCTCTCTCAAGTCATGCACAAGAATGAAATAAAACTTCTTTTATTTCAACATATAAGGAGGTGGGGTGAAGAGTCCTAGAGATCATGGACTATTGATGTGTTGTCACCCTACTCAAAAATTCATGCCAAAATATGCCAAAACAATATGGAACGCCCCTTTCCATATTTTTTCACAATAAATCAGTTCTCCAACTAATTTTTTATAAAAAATCTCTTTAAAATGTCACACATATAAGGAGAAAAAAATAAGTTGGCAGCAATATTTTAGAGATAATGTCAAACATTATCTATATGGTATCCTATTTCAAATCAGATTTGAACATACCATTTAAAATCTGATCCTACCTAAATTTGAACATGAGATAGTGAGGAAAAGCTCTTTGGTATAAAAAATTTCATACAAAAACTATTTGTGCATGAGGATATATAGTGTCAATGTGGGAGGTGCATAGGAGAAGAGTCCTATTCCAATAAGGACTCTTAATTTCCTTATTTGAATCCAAATCAAATCACATTTCTTTAGTCCAAATAAAATATATAAAATCTAATCTAATTAGATTTATAAATCTTTAATCAAATTTTAATCAAATTAAAAATTGATTGAACCAAAGTCCTGATCAAATCAGGGATAATTCTCTCTTAGCGATTAGGTCATCTCATAACCTAATCGGGTCAAACCTAATTGAATCCAATTCAATTAGATTTTATTTAATCCTCTTTGCTTAATCAAATTAAGCTAATCAATAATCTAATTATTAATTAATCTTTCATTAATTCACTAATACTTGATGAATTAATTTATTATAATTTTTGCATAAGATTAACCATCAATCGAATTGACGATTAAGCCCTAGAACGATTCTCAATCGTTGATTAGCCACATGATCAGTCAGAAACTTCTTTTGAGTGTGACCCCATAGGTTCAAACCTAAGCCAGTAGCATAAAAATAACTTTCTAAACCAATCGATATAGCTATCTAGCAATGATGACCCGATGTCCGAATAGGTCGAATGAAGGCGAAGCAACATTCAAAAATTTATTGGCATATGGTTATCGTATAATTCATCCCTTTGATCCTAATACTCGAGGATGATCTAGGATTTAACTGTCAATCCTAATAAGTCATCCACATTGTATTTTAATCTTTTTTAAATCCATTGTATGGATTATCTGAGCTCAGGTTTTGCTAAATTAAATATATTGATACACTAACTCCTACTAATTTAGAGGGATCAATTCCATCTTGACTCATGCACCGACTTAATAAGTACTTGACTGCATCCAAAAATCTTTCACCACTAAATTAGAAACTCAATTAGTCTGACATTAAAGTATAATGAGTTGCTTGCAGGTCACCGTGGTGATCTCAGATCGGAGGGACACTTATACCCATACCCTTCGCAAGCTACCCTTGACAGTAGAGTGCTCCACAGTTAGTCACATTCAGTGATGATGTACTCCTATATCTCACCTGTATGCCATATCAGTGTCTCCATACCATTTGGTTATGAGGACAATCAATGCATATGGTGCACAACGACCTACACTTGATATCACTATTATCTTAGTAATAGCATATCGTTTGGTCGCAAACCAATTTAAGGACATCCGATAAATCTTCCTTTATCGATTAGTAATCTTAAAGACTTCATCACAACATAGAAATTCATTAGAAGATATAACCTTATGATAAAAAAGATCAAATAATTTTTATTATTTATCAATTATATACAATTATAATTAGCACAATCATCAAATGATTAGTTTTAGGATATATTTTCCAACAAGTTAAATTTGAGGAAGTTCTAGACCTGCAGTCTATCCAGAATCAGCATGTGAAAAATTCAAAAGCTGATGCTCAACCAAAAGTATCTATTGTTGAGGCACAGCCACTACACATATCTCCTCTTCGAAGATCAAATAAAGTACATAATGTACTACTCAGGTATGGATTTATCATTGAGAATGATAACACATCACACATCATTGAGAATGATGATCCAACAATCTATTTGAAAGCTGTCATTTGTAGTGACTCTGACAAATAGCTTGAAGATATGAAATTCAAAATGGACTCCATGTATACCAACCAAGTTTAGATTTTGGTTAATGCCCCTGAGGGTGTGGCCCCAAGAGGTTGCAAATGGATTTTCAAGAAAAAGATTGGAGTAGATAGCCAAGTAGAGACCTATACGGTCAGGTTGGTGGCAAAAGATTTCAAATAAAGGAAAGATGTTAATTATGAAGAAATCTTTTCACCCATAGCCATGTTCAAGTCTATTCGGATCATACTTGCTATTGCTGCATACTATGACTATGAGATTTGGTAGATGAATGTCAAGACTGCCTTCCTCAATGAAAATCTGAGGAAAAAATCTATATGACTCAACCAGAGAGATTTGTCTCTAGTGAAAGAGCAAATCAAGTATGCAAGCTAAATAAATCTATTTATGAATTAAAGCAAGTATCGAGGAGTTGGAACATCTATTTTGATGAGACAGTCAAATCGTTTGGCTTTATCAAAAATATGGATGAATCTTATGTGTACAAGAGACTAGTGGGAGTACTGTTATCTTCTTGATCTTGTATGTGGATGACATAATGCTCATTGGGAATGACATCCCTATGATGCAATTGGTCAAAATATGGCTATCACAAAAATTTTTTATGAAAGACTTGAATGAAGCGTCCTATATACTTGGTATAAAGATCTATAGAGATAAATGAAAAAAGATGCTTGGCTTATCCCAGTCAAGGTATATAGACCTTGTGTTGAAGAGGTTCAATATGGAGGAAAGTAAAAAAGATTACTTGTCCATGAGTCATGGCATACAACTTTCTAAGAAGATATCTCCTAAAACATCTGAAAAGAGAAATAGAATGAGTTCTATTCTTTATGCTTCAGCTGTAGGATCAATTATGTATACTATGCTGTGTATCAGGCCTGATGTGGCTTATATTTTGGACATTGTAAGCAGATTTCAAACAGATCCAGGGGAGATCATTGGAAAGTTGTGAAAAATATACTCAAGTACTTGAGAAGGACTAGAGATATTTTCTTATATATGGAGGATCAGATTTAAAACTGAAAGGTTATACTAATTCTAATTTTTAATCTAATCCAAATGATAGCAAATCCATATCTGGGTATGTGTTCTCCCTGTATGGTGGAGCAATCAATTGAAAGAGTTTCAAACAGCAAATCATTGCTAATTCAGTCACTGAGGCTGAGTACATTGCTGCTAGTGAGGCTACTAAGGAGACCATCTGGATGAAGTTCACCTTAGAATTGGGTGTGGTTCTAAAAATTGAACAACCAGTGCCTCTTTATTGTGACAATACTGGGGCAGTTGCTCAAGCCAAGGAATCGAGATCTCATCATAAATCCAAGCACATCCTAAGACGGTTCCAACTCATTCAAAAGATAATCGAAAGATGCAATGTGATCATGGAGTGAGTTGATACCAAGAATAATATAGCAGACCTATTTATTAAGGCCTTGTTTTTACAGTAGTTTGACCGTCACCTAGATTGCATGGGCATCAAGCATGGGACGATTGGTTTTAGTGCAAGTGGGAGATTGAAAAAATTATGCCCTATAAGCCCATTGTATATGAGATATGATGGGATATTTTTCTATATTTTATCTTTCAAACTCATGTATTTGATATTATTAATTAATAAAATAAATATTTTAATACATTATATGCTGCATCTTATCATTATTTAAGATTATAATGAACTCCATAGATTTGAATAATGGTTTTAGGGCCGTAATGAGATCACGTCAATGAAATCTAAATCTTTGATAGCCCTGATCTAAAATATTCTCAATCATTAGTTCATTAAGTCGGAGACCAATGATACGGTAAGACCGGCACATCCTATGTATGCTTAGTGGTGAGGGTGGTTGATCTCACAACCACTTGTGTGATGACACTAATACAAAAATATGGGTGCTCATTAAAGAATGAGTTCACTGAATTGACCTACGAGAGAATATCTGATGGAGTCTTATTTATATGTCAGCTGATTGTTCTCTAGTAGGAGTTGTGCAAGTAATCTTTTGACCTGAGATCACCATGGTACCTTGTGTACATGAATTCATATTTTGGTTCACTTCCTAACTTAATTTTCTGATCCTTATTTGGGATGTTTTGGATGTGGTGAAGTATACATGAAGGTTGTGAGTGGTCAATAAAGGATCAGTCACTCCTACTAAGGAGAGTGAATATCCTATGTGATTTCATAGATAGATAATTTTAGAAGTCTTTGGCTAAAGCAGGATGATAATTAAAAAAAAAAATTTAATATATCATTAATTGAATCATTACCTTTTAATCGAGATATATTTAGATAAGCAATTGAACTTAACATGATTCCACATCCAAAGCTCATCTGGGGTGTTGTTTGACTAAAAAATTGAATTACACGGTAACTTATCACTGAAGAGTATTTTTGATATTTTACCAAATTTCATCTCTTTCGGATAGTCATGACACATTGCTAGACGTCAATCTTGACTTATAGACTCACAAGAATTAAAAAAAATAATTTAAAAATTAATTCAAAAGAGTTCTAGTTAATTGGTATAATTGGACTGACCTAGTCTAATTGGATTAGGATTAGGTCAAGAGCTGAGTCTACTACTGCCTAGATTTGAAACTCAATGGATCACACACTTTAAGATTTGATCTTGATCTAATTTAATTAAGATTTATTATAAATTCTAGGGGTTAATTTAATATGCTAGCATATTGTGTTAACCCAAGTTCCTAATTATGTTAAGTTCAAAGTGTTTGAGCTAAACCAAGCCTGTTGCCTTTGACCTAATTGGATTGGATCTAAATTAATTGGTTTCCTACCTAACTTAGAACTATTTCAAGTATGAAAGGAGTTCTCCATGCCATCAGGCTGCCCATGCCAAAAATAAATGCCGCCCACCCTTATTTGCATTAAGGAAGATGGAGAGTCCTTCTCCTTTTAGACTCTTACCTGTCTCTTCATTTTCATCAATTTTCTTTATTATCACATGCCAAATAAATATGAAAAATTTATGGGATGCAGAAAAGAGGAGTCCTTCTATATGAAGGCTCTTCTATGCCATTTAATTTATCAAAAAATTATTTATCTACATGAGAAAGTGGAGTGCCAAGAGTTAGCACCCCTTGGGACTCCTTGCCACTTCTTCATTCCCTATTTAAATGGGATGCCACCTATGGGATAAGGGATGAGAAATTTTGAGATTTTGGCATGTGATAAGAGAGGAAAAAGCCAGAAAAAAATCAAAAAAAAAAGATAAGAAAATTGAGAAAAAAAAATAGAAAGAAGAGAGGTGAGAAAAAGGCAAGTATTGATTTTTTCATGTGCTTGTCTTCGGGTTTGATTTTTTCATGTTCTGGAGTACAAAATCAAATCTTAGATTATGAGATTTTTGGAGAAAATTCTCTTGGCATGGTCCAGTGGAGGAATCAAAGGAAACAGTGTGTTGGTGTGATCATTCCTCGAGAAGGAAGCCAATAGTGTTCTTGTGAAAAAAAGACTGTGGTGTTGCATCAGTTGGGAAGGACCTTGATCATCTTCTGTGTGGATCACCATTGGAGAACTTCTACTTTGAAGTCTCATGGAGATCACCTTCTTACCATATTACTTATTTCAGGAAGTATAAGTTTTTAAATCTTTCCATGCTTGATTTTGGTTTGTTCGATATCTATAAGATGATTCTGGAGTTTGAGTTTCAGTTGGATAGTTTTAATTGTTAAAGCTTTTAATATGCATGTTGGGTATAAAATACCCTCAGTCGAAGTTCTTAACAGGATTGACCCTCGCAGGACTCCTCCGACTTTCGGTTGCAGATGGCGAACTCCCATTGCACCGCCCGGACTCCTAAGGGAACCGGGCCTTGTCCCCGACTCCGGCTGCAGGCAGACTTCGTCGGACTCCTACGGGAGCCGGGCCTCGTCCCCAACTCCGGCTGCAGGCAGACTTCGCCCGGACTCCTACGGGAACCGGACTCCACCCACGACTCCAACTGCAGGTAGACTCCGCCCGGACTCCTACGGGAGCCGGGCTCCGTCCCCAACTTCAACCGCTGGTAAGCTTCGTCCGGACTCCTACGGGAGCCGGACTTCGCCCCTGACTTTAATTGCAGGAAGACTCCGCCCGGACTCCTATGGGAGCCGGGCCTCGTCCCAACTCCGGCTGCAGGCAGACTTCGTCCGGACTCCTACAGGAGCCCGGCCTCATCCCCAACTCTGGCTGCAGGCAGACTTCGCTCGGACTCCTACGGGAGCCGGACTCCGCCCACGACTCCAACTGCAGGTAGACTCCGCCCGGACTCCTACGGGAGCCGGGCTCCATCCCCAACTTCAACCGCTGGTAAGTTTCGTCCGGACTCCTACGGGAGCCGGACTTCGCCCCCTGACTTTAATTGCAGGAAGACTCCGCCCGGACTCCTACGGGAGTCGGGCCTCGTTCCCGACTCCGGCTGCAGGCAGACTTCGTCCGGACTCCTATGGGAGCCGGGCCTCGTCCCCAACTCCGGCTGCAGGCAGACTTCGCCCGGACTCCTATGGGAGCCGGACTCGCCCATGACTCCAACTGCAGGTAGACTCCCCCGGACTCCTACGGGAGCCGGGCTCCATCCCCAACTTCAACCGCTGGTAAGTTTTGTCTGGACTCCTACGGGAGCCGGACTTCGCCCCTGACTTTAATTGCAGGAAGACTCCACCCGGACTCCTACGGAGCCGGGCCTCATCCCCGACTCCGGCTGCAGGCAGACTTCGTCCGGACTCCTACGGGAGCCGGGCCTCGTCCCCAACTCCGCTGCAGGCAGACTTGCCGGACTCCTACGGGGCCGGACTCTGCCCACGACTCCAACTGCAGGTAGACTCTGCCTGGACTCCTACGGGAGCCGGGCTCCATCCCCAACTTCAACCGCTGGTAAGTTTCGTCTAGACTCCTACGGGAGCCGGACTTCGGCCCTAACTTTAATTGCAGGAAGACTCCGCCCGGACTCCTACGGGAGCCGGGCCTCGTCCCCGACTCCGGCTGCAGGCAGACTTAGTCCAGACTCCTACGGGAGCCGGGCCTCATCTCCAACTCCGGCTGCAGGCAGACTTCGCCCAGACTCCTACGGAGCCAGACTCCGCCCATGACTCCAACTGCAGGTAGACTCCGCCGGACTCCTACGGGAGTCGGGCTCCGTCCCCAACTTCAACCGCTGGTAAGTTTCGTCCGGACTCCTACAGTAGCCAGACTTCGCCCCTGACTTTAATTGCAGGAAGACTCTGCCCGGACTCCTACGGGAGCCGGGCCTCGTCCCCAACTCCGGCTGCAGGCAAACTTCGTCCGGACTCCTACGGGAACCGGACTCCGCCCATGACTTCACTTACAGGTAAACTTCGTTCGGACTCCTACGGGAGCCGGACTTCACCCACAACTCCAATTGCAGGTAGACTTCGTCTGGACTCCTACGGGAGCCGACTCCACCCACAACTCTGACTGCAGGCAGACTCCGCCCGGACTCCTACGGGAGCCGGGCCTCACCCCCGACTCCGACCGCAGGCAGACTTCGTCCCCAACTCCGACTGCAGGTGAACTTTGCCCAGACTCCTACGGGAGCTGGACTCCGCCCGCGACTCCGGCTGCAGGCAAACTTCGTTCGGACTCCTACGGGAGCCAGACTCCACCCACGACTTCACTTACAGGTAAACTTCATCCGAACTCCTACGGGAGCCGGACTCCGCCCATGACCCCAATTGCAGGCAGACTTCGTTCGGACTCCTACGGGAGCCAGACTCCACCCACAACTCCGGCTGCAGGCAGGCTTCATCCGGACTCCGCCCACGACCCCAATTGCAGGCAGACTTGTCCGGACTCCTACGAAAGCCAGACTCCGCCCACAACTCCGGCTGCAGGCTGGCTTCGTCCGGACTCCTACGGGAGTCGGACTCCGCCCACGACTCCAATTGCAGGTAAATTTCGTCCGGACTCCTACGGGAGCCGGACTTCACCCACAACTCCAATCGCAGGTAGACTTCGTCCAGACTCCTACGGGAGCCGGACTTCGCCCCTGGCCTTGATTGCAGGTAGACTTTGCCCGGGCTCCTACAGGAGCCAGATCTCGTCTCTGACTCTGGCTGCGGGAAGACTCCGTCCGGACTCCCACGGGAGCCGGACCTCATCCCCGACTTCGACTGAAGGAAGACTACGTCGGACTCCTACAGGAGTCAGACTCCGAGCTTCTCTCAGATGGGTAGCTAACCACCTCTCTCCGCCAGACACCCCAGCCGAACTTCTGCCAACGGGCCTGCACTCCCTGGACGGGCCGCAGCAACGGCCACGACTCTGCTCCACTTCCTGTGAT
>NC_025995.2:69211390-69286499 GCF_000442705.2 Elaeis guineensis | reverse complement strand
CAGGCAGACTTCGTTCGGACTCCTACGGGAGCCAGACTCCACCCACAACTCCGGCTGCAGGCAGGCTTCATCCGGACTCCGCCCACGACCCCAATTGCAGGCAGACTTGGTCCGGACTCCTACGAAGCCAGACTCCGCCCACAACTCCGGCTGCAGGCTGGCTTCGTCCGGACTCCTACGGGAGTCGGACTCGCCCACGACTCCAATTGCAGGTAAATTTCGTCCGGACTCCTACGGGAGCCGGACTTCACCCACAACTCCAATCGCAGGTAGACTTCGTCCAGACTCCTACGGGAGCCGGACTTCGCCCCTGGCCTTGATTGCAGGTAGACTTTGCCCGGGCTCCTACAGGAGCCAGATCTCGTCTCCGACTCTGGCTGCGGGAAGACTCCGTCCGGACTCCCACGGGAGCCGGACCTCATCCCCGACTTCGACTGAAGGAAGACTACGTTCGGACTCCTATGGGAGTCAGACTCCAAGCTCCTCTCAGATGGGTAGCTAACCACCTCTCTCCGCCAGACACCCCAGCCGAACTTCTGCCAACGGGCCTGCACTCCCTGACGGGCCGCAGCAACGGCCACGACTCTGCTCCACTTCCTGTGATGGATTCCGTGCGGCCCCATCACTCCCTGGCAGGCCGCAGTAATGGCCACGACTCTGCTCCACTTCCTGCGGTGGATTTCGCACGGCTCCATTACTCCCTGACAGACCGCAGTAATGGCCACGACTCTGCTCCACTTCTTGCGATGGATACCGTGCGATTCTTCCATCCTCTGGCAAGTCGCGACAACAGATGCCGCTCCACTCCCCGCGACAGACTCCACGTGGCATGTCCTGGTGATAGCCACGATTCCACTCCACTACTCTTCGCAACAAACTCCTCCTGACTCTGGGCAGCCCACTGTCAGACGGTTACAGACATCACTATCAGTCTGTTGCTCCCTCTGCCTATAAAAGGGGGACCCCAGATACGTTATTCTCTAAGCTCTATTTTCTATCCCAAAACTCTGCTAAAATTTCCGTTCGAGCACTCCATTCTTGTTGAGGTAGAGAACTGACTTGAGCGTCGGAGGGTCTTGCCGGAGCAACCCCACCTCCGGTTTAGACTTCTTTTGCAGGTCCCGACGGCGACCGCGACTCCCTCGACTCCAGCTTCTCCGGCGCAGGCAAATTTTTGCACCAACAGGATTGGCGCTAGAGGAAGGGCTGTGTCTTCGCAGTACCCTTGTTCTTAAAGGAGCGCTCAACGGGACCACCTCTGGTCATCTTTTCGACATCCACTCCTCCTTCCCCTACTTGATCTTTGCCCGATGCCTCCCCGCAAAGCATCCACACGACGATCCACGATCTCCACGGCCAGGTCTCAGGCTCCGACCTCACCTCCGGTCTCCCGGCCTCTACCTCCTCCTTCGGCAACGGCGGTTGGCACGGAGCAATTCAACCTACTAGTGCAGCAGGTCAGGGGGCTCACTGAAGCTATGCAGGCCATGCAACAGCAGCAGCAGCCGCAGGCATCAGTGCGACCAGAAAGAGCATCGCCAGAACTCCAAAATCCGATGGTGGGATGGGCCACTTGGGCCAGCCGCCCAGTCTTTTTCGGAAAGACGAATCCAAGGATGGAAAGCCCCCAATCGGACCACGACTCCACCCCCGGAAGATCTCTGCCTTCACCCTGCCAGAGGACCCTCGAGACCCGTAGTCGAGAGGATTTCCTAGACCGGAGGCTTCAGGAGATGAACCGACGGATCAAAGAACTCCGCCACACTCCCCCCGCTTATGGTGAGGACATTTGTACTGACCCTCCCTTTTCTCAAATAATCATGCAGGAGCCAATCCCGCCAAACTTCAAGCTCCCTCAATTCGAAAGCTACGACGGGACTTCGGATCCGGTTGACCACCTAGAGGCCTTCCAGACAATGATGCTGCTTCATGGCGCACCCGATGCCATCTTATGCCGAGCCTTCCCATCCACCTTGAAGGGAGTGGTGAGAAACTGGTACTCGATGCTGAAGTCGGGTACCATCTTTTCCTTCGATCAGATGAGCCATCAATTCGTGGCTCATTTTGTCAGCAGCCGGCGCCCCCGGAAGGGTTCGGAGTCCCTCATCAACATCAAGCAGAGGGAGGGGGAGTCCATTCGGGCCTACATCAACCGCTTCAATGTTGCCGCACTGGAGGTCCGAAACTTGGACCAGTCGGTAGCAATGGCCGCTTTGAAAGGCGGCCTTCAGAAGAACGACCTTTTGTTCTCCCTGGAGAAGAAGTACCCCAAGGATTTTGCTGACCTGTTGGCTCGAGCTGAAGGGTATGCTCGAGTGGAAGAAGCCTTCAAGATGAAGGATGAGGAGACCACGAGAGAGCAGCAGGCGGGAGACTCGAGTAAGCCCGTAGTCGAAAAAGGGGTGAGAGAAGCTCAGCCCCGTTCTCGAACTCCTCTCGGGCACAAGCACGCCCAGACTCCTCCGCGAGCATGCAGGTAGGGAAGCCCAGAGCACCGAGTTCGACGGGGCTCTCCCCCAGGAAGGTTTTGCAACTATGCCTCCCTCAACGCATCGAAAGCCCAGGTACTGATGGAGGTCAGAGAGCAGCTCCCTAGGCCAGAGAGGATGCGCACACACCTCGGGAAGCGTAATCCTAACAAGTTCTGCCTCTACCATCGCGACCACGGCCACGACACGGAGGAATGCATCCAGCTTCGAGATGAGATCGAGGAGCTCATCCGGTGAGGTCGACTCGATAGGTTCATTTGGCACCGGCCTGAGGGTAGAGAAGATCGGTCAAGGGCCCTGCCGCCACCTGAACTGTCGAGGAGGGAAGAGCAGCCCGAAGATCAGCCTCCAATCGGGACCATCAACTCCGTCACCGGGGGACCTCAAGGAGGAGCAGACCTTCCACGACCATGGGACTCGAAAAATCTGTAAATGTATTACTAACGACTTTGCTTTGAATCAAAATTCCTTTCGACTTTGCATGTCTTTCCCTTTTTGGCATGGACTTATTACGACGGGGGATAACCTCTTCAAACAATTAAAACAAGGTCATGTTAGGAACAGGAGGAGAACCTCGTCCTAACATGACCAAAATGAAAGTCTGATTATTTTAAGATCAGATTGGGGGAGAGGTCCGTATAACGGCCCTTAGGTCCCCCATGGCCATGTTAGGAACAGGAGGAGAACCTCATCCTAACATGAGCAAAGTCAAAGGCCCTGTTCTTTTAGACCGGATGGGGGGAGAGGCCCTGCAACGCCCTAATGTGCCCCCACAGCCATGTTAGGAACAGGAGGAGAACCTCGTCCTAACATGAGCAAAGTCAAAGGCCCGGTTCTTTTAGACTGAATGGGGGGAGAGGCCCTACAACGCCCTAATGTGCCCCCACAGCCATGTTAGGAACAGGAGGAGAACCTCGTCCTAACATGAGCAAAGTCAAAGGCCCGGTTCTTTTAGACCGGATGGGGGGAGAGGCCTTACAATGCCCTAATGTGCCCCCACAGCCATATTGGGAACAGGAGGAAAATCTCATCCTGACATGAGCAAAGTCAAAGGCCCGGTTCTTTTAGACCGGATGGGGGGAAAGGCCCTTGTAACGGCCCTTATGCGCCCCCACAGTCCCGTTGGGAACAGGAGGAGAACCTCGTCCTAACCTGAGCTGAGATCGACTACGTCAAGAACAGAAGGAGAACCTCATCCTGACGATGACAAAAACCCCATCACCCAACAAAATTGGATAAGGGGAAAAGTTCCCTCAATGGCACCTCTACACTTCTACGCAACCCTGTAAAGAGCAAGGGGAGGACCCTCACTCCGAAAAGAGGAGAAAAATTAAAAAAGAAAGCGACGAGCTACATCGACAACAGATGAAAGACAAACTACACCAAGGACCTAGGGAACCTCATCTCAACAAAGACGAAAAGTTTCTGCCAGACATCCCCGACCTCTAAGAAGGCTCCCGACACAGGTCAAGAAAATAATGACCCCTTTGAGGTAATGCGAAGTTCGGACCACCGAGCTCGAGCCTACAGCCATGGACGACAGGAAAAGCAAATCAGCGTGGCGACGACTGGGCACCTCCAAACGACGTCGACGTCGACGTCGATCAAGTCAAAAGATGAAAGAAGTTCGACGGGCAATAATTTAATACAATACGCAGACGAGGTAACACAAAATCTCCTTTTCATTTCATTCGCGAAATATATACTACAGAGCCCAGAAGGCTAAAGGAACAAAAACAAAACAACAAAAACAACAACAACAGCAACAACGGCGACGACAAACAGAAAAACGATAAAAGGAGACACTTAGAGGAACAAAGGACAAAAAGAGCCCTAGGGGGACCCGACTTCCTCCGACCTCAGACTTTCGGCTTCGACCCTCGCCGGGGAATGCCTTAAACGTTCGACTTCTGCTTTCAATTCTCTCTCTCTCATTAATATCTCCATGTATCTTTGATGAAATCGCTGGCTTTCGCTCTCCATCTCTCGACACCTTTTTCTCAGAACCTCAGATTCTGCCTCCGCATCCTTGACGGCCTGCTGCTCGCATGTCAGCTGGATCTTCAATTGCTGCAGCTCAGCCTTCCCCTCCCCAAGAGCGACGAATAGTTCTTCTGCGGTCCTCCTCAAGGATTGGAGTTCGTCAAAATCCTGAGTGGAAGCAGATTGAGCCCCCTCAGCTACCTGCCTTCGAAGGCGGGCAACCTCATCAGTCGCCATCCGGAGCCTCCCCTTGTATTCGTCCACCTGCTTGCGCCAGCCGGCCCGGTATGCATCATAGCTCGCCTCGGCATCCTAGAGCTGTTGCTGGAGGTCAGAGACCTTCTTCGACCACTCCCGATCGTTGTCGGCCCGAGTCAAAAGCCGGGATGAACTTTCCTCCAGCTGGCCAATCCTCTCCTGGGCAGCTGACAGCTCCACCCTGAAAGAACTGATCTTGGTAGCTTGAGCCCAAATTTGATCGCTGGCGCGCTTCTTGTGTTCCTCAAGCTCCTTCTCAAAGTTTGCCTTCCTCCAACTGTACTCCATGATCCCCTTCACGTGGAGATTTCGAAAGTGGGTGGCCTCCGCGACAGCTTCAGAGTGACTCTCCCTCAACCTGCGAAGCTCGCCTTCCATCTTCTTCGACTTTTTTATCAAATGAAGGACTTCCTTCTTCAGTCGCTGGATTGTGGACTTCAGTGGAATCTCCTGTGGTAGGGAAAGCGCTTCGGCAGGACACTGCCATCGGAAGATAAAAGCGTCAAGGCGCGTCTCATTACAGAAAGAAAAACAAAAAAGAAGGAGGAAGGAGGAGAAGAGAAGCCATCCACGATGAGAAATTTAACTTTATTGATTGAATGTTTCTTAAAGACAAAAAGGAAAGAGAAAAATTGCAGTTAAAGAAAGATACAAGGTCGGAGGTCTCAGACCTCAGAAGCAGGAGTTGGGGAGCTCGGTGTCCCTGGGAGGGGGGCTGCGGCGGCAGTAGCAGTAGGAGAGGGGCCGGCCTCATCTTCAGATTCCTCACCCAAGAAGCTAAAATCGAGCTCGAAAAATTTTCTAGCCACCTTCTCCTGGCAGAGCTCGAATCCCTTGATGAATGCTTCTTGGCTGAACCTGACGTTCAGGTCCCTCATCTCCGCAGAGGCCTTGAACTCCTCCACTGCAAGAGCCCTGGCCTTCGAGACCAGGACCGAAATCTGCTCCACCAAGTTGGCGACCTCGGCCTCCGCCTTCCTCACCGTCTCCTCCGAGGTTTGCTTCTCTTCCTCCCGGGCCTGCTTTTCCTTCTCCAGGGCCTCTTGGAGGGTAACTACTTCGGCTGCCTTTTCTTTGAGGCGAGCGACCTCGGCCCGGTGATGCTCCTCTGCCTGGATGGCATCCCTCCTAGCTCGATTCATCGCCTCGATATTGGCGAGGAGCTGGTGCCCAATCTGCAAGGGCGGCTAGAAAATCAAAATAAGGGTCGAAAAGCCAATTAAATGAAGATTTGTTTATCTCGAGAAAGGACCCTAGGGAGTCCCAAACCCACTGCTCAGGATCAGCGTGATCGATCCTCTCGACGACTTCAGGCAGAATGCAGCCATCGATCAACCGCTTGATCAAGTCCCTGTCATTGAAGGGATTCTCCGGCTCTTCTTCAGAACTGAGGGACTCGTCAACGGTGGCTCGACAGCTACTCACCCTGTGGGCCACCGACTTCCTTCTCCTCCCCCTCTCGACTACAGGCGTCTCCGTGGAACGGACCCCCGAAACGGGAGCCCCAATGGGGGGACTCCTTGAAGAGGCCTGGGGAGCTGGTGGTTCGACGTCTGAAGGAACGTCGACCGTGGGGACCACCTGAACGGGTGCGGCTGAGCTCGTCTCCTCCACTCTGGCCTTCTTTGCTAATCCGAAGGCCGCGGCACCTTTCCTTTTGTGGGCCTTAAGGCCCTGGGTGAGCATCCGTGCTGCCTCAGCGTCCATTCCTAAAAAAAAAAAAAAAAAAAATCAAATCAAAAATCGATGATGGGGAAAAAGGAAGAAGTGCCACACAAAAAAAAAGAAAGAAAAAAAAAAAGAAGGACGGAAGAAAAGAAGAGAAAAGAAAAGATGGAATACTCGCGGGATCTTAGGGGCTCAGGCCGATATTGAACAAAAATTGCTCCTTCAGAAGGTTGGGAAGGGAAGGAGCGAAATAGGCAAGGAGCTTTCGGGCGGCCTGGAGGTCATCCTCCCCCAGGCTGGGAGCCTGGCGGATAGAGTCCCTCAGAGAGCCCCAAGGGGGCGGTCCAAGCCTCAAGGTCGAGCAGTGGACGAAGAGGTACTTCTCCTTCCAGTTGTGGATTGAAGAAAGAGCACCTTTCAGTAACCCCTTCTTGCCAAACTGGGGGGAGAAATACCACCAGTCCTTCACCGAAGGGTGACGCTTGAAAGTGTAAAAATGCCTAAACAAAGAAAGAGATGGCTGAACTTCAACTACATGGCAAAGGGAGAGAAATCCTATCAAAAACCTAAAGGAATTCGGAGCAACTGAAGCTAAGGAGATATCTAAGAAGCGGAAAAGGGCGACGACAAAGGGTGGAAGTGGAAGCCGAAGTCCGACATGGAAAGCCTCCTGATACAGGCAGAAACGATCGGGTGGGGGAGTGCTAGCCCGGTCGGAGGGGCCAGGAAGCTCCAGGTCGTACTCCGGAGGAACTCCATACTGAACCCTTATCAGTAAGAGTTCATCCGGAGTCAGGGAGCAGGGAATGGCACTCGACGCAAAAATCGAGCGAAGCCCAGCCCCAGTTGTGGGTTCGTCTACAGAGTGGGGGTCCTGGGGGGCTGAGGCGGAAGAACTCCCGAAACTGCTGGAAGCGGAGGTGCCGGAAGATATTTCGAATGATTTCAAACGAAGACCCTAAAGATCCCGGAGAAATCAGGCGGGACAAGGAACGAGGGGTTGCGGGAGACCAAATCAGAAGAATGTGACAGAAGAAAATGGAGGAGAAAAGGCCCCTAAATGGCAAGAAGAAAGACAAAGGTTTCGGGACTAACCTAGATCGCTCTGAAGGATGCAGAGGGGCGAGGACAGGGATGACTCGAAGGACGCCTAGGGCCAAGGAAGACGCCAAGGAGGGTCAGGGCTCTCGAAGAAAAGGCGGACACCGATAGAACTCTCGGGTGGAATAGGGCCCCTAAAGGTGGAAGGGCGGGTTTAAATAGATCCTGAGATCCGGTGCCATAATGATCGTGAATCCCCCCAGACCGGCCCGCGCTCGACACGTGTCCCACTCACCATGGTAGGCGGCTAAAAATGACTGACGGCTGACAGAGCCATTACTGCATCGTACCTGGGCCAACGTACCAGCAGGAATTTCGAAAGGTCCCTTTGAATTGCCCCGATTCGAAAAGACTCCAGCACGCGCGCATTTAATGCCAAAATATCTGGGGGCGATCGTGCATAGGATTCAAGGGGACAACTTCGGCTGCGCCAACCTCTCTATACTTCATTCGAAACTCAAACTCGGAAGTAGGGGGACTGGTGTTGGGTATAAAATACCCTCAGTAGAAGTTCTTAACAGGATTGACCCTCGCAGGACTCCTCCGGCTTTCGGCTGCAGATGGCGAACTCCCATTGCACCGCCCAGACTCCTAAGGGAGCCGGGCCTCATCCCCGACTCCGACTGCAGGCAGACTTCGTCCGGACTCCTACGGGAGCCGGGCCTCGTCCCCAACTCTGGCTGCAGGCAGACTTCGCCCAGACTCCTACGGGAGCCGGACTCCGCCCACGACTCCAACTGCAGGTAGACTCCGCCCGGACTCCTATGGGAGCCGGGCTCCATCCCCAACTTCAACCGCTGGTAAGCTTCGTCCGGACTCCTACGGGAGCCGGACTTCGCCCCTAACTTTAATTGTAGGAAGACTCCGCCCGGACTCCTACGGGAGCCGGGCCTCGTCCTTGACTCCGGCTGCAGGCAGACTTTGTCCGGACTCCTACGGGAGCCGGACCTCGTCCCCAACTCCGGCTGCAGGCAAACTTCGCTCGGACTCCTACGGGAGCTGGACTCCGCCCATGACTCCAACTGCAGGTAGACTCCGCCCGAACTCCTACGGGAGCTGGTCTCCGTCCCCAACTTCAACCACTGGTAAGTTTCGTCTGGACTCCTACGGGAGCCGGACTTCGCCCCTGACTTTAATTGCAGGAAGACTCCGCCCGGACTCCTACGGGAGACGGGCCTCATCCCCGACTCCGGCTGCAGGCAGACTTCGTTCGGACTCCTACGGAAGCCGGGCCTCGTCCCCAACTCCGGCTGCAGGCAGACTTCGCCTGGACTCCTACGGGAGCCAGACTCCGCCCACGACTCCAACTGCAGGTAGACTCCACCCGGACTCCTACGGGAGCCGGGCTCCGTCCCCAACTTCAACCGCTGGTAAGTTTCGTCCGGACTCCTACGGGAGTCGGACTTCGCCCCCTGACTTTAATTGTAGGAAGACTCCGCCCGGACTCCTACGGGAGCCGGGCCTCGTCCTCGACTCCGGCTACAGGCAGACTTCGTCCGGACTCCTACGGGAGTCGGGCCTCGTCCCCAACTCCGGCTGCAGGCAGACTTCGCCCAGACTCCTATGAGAGCCAGACTCCGCCCATGACTCCAACTGCAGGTAGACTCCGCTCGGACTCCTACGGGAGTCGGGCTCCGTCTCCAACTTCAATCGCTGGTAAGTTTCATCCGGACTCCTATGGGAGCCGGACTTCGCCCCTGACTTTAATTGCAGGAAGACTCCGTCCGGACTCCTACGGGAGCCGGGCCTCGTCCCCGACTCCGACTGCAGGCAGACTTCGTCCAGACTCCTACAGGAGTCGGGCCTCGTCCCCAACTCCGACTGCAGGCAGACTTCGCCCGGACTCCTACAGGAGCCGGACTCCGCCCACGACTCCAACTGCAGGTAGACTCTGCCCGGACTCCTACGGGAGCCGGGCTCCGTCCCCAACTTCAACCGCTGGTAAGTTTCGTCCGGACTCCTACGAGAGCCGGACTTTGCCCCTGACTTTAATTGCAGGAAGACTCCGCCCGGACTCCTACGGGAGTCGGGCCTCATCCCCAACTTCGGCTGCAGGCAAACTTCGTCCGGACTCCGCCCACGACTTCACTTACAGGTAAACTTCATCCAGACTCCTACGGGAGCCGAAATTCACCCATAACTCCAATTGCAGGTAGACTTCGTCCGGACTCCTACGAGAGCCAGACTCCGCCCACAACTCCGACTGCAGGCAGACTCTGTCCGGACTCCTACGGGAGCCAGGCCTCGTCCCCGACTCCGACCGCAGGCAGACTTCGTCCGGACTCCTACGGGAGCCAGACTTCGTCCCTAACTCTGACTGCAGGTGAACTTCGCCCGGACTCCTACGGGAGCCGGACTCCGCCCGCGACTCCGGCTGCAGGCAAACTTCGTTCGGACTCCTACAGGAGCCAGACTCCGCCCATGACTTCACTTATAGATAAACTTCATCCGGACTCCTACGGGAGCCGGACTCCGCCCACGACCCCAATTGCAGGCAGACTTCGTCCGGACTCCTACAGGAGCTGGACTCCGCCCATAACTCCGGCTGCAGGCAGGCTTCGTCCGGACTCCGCCCACGACCCCAATTGCAGGCAGACTTCGTCCGAACTCCTACGGGAGCCAGACTCCACCCACAACTCAGGCTGCAGGCAGGCTTCGTCCGGACTCCTACGAGAGCCAGACTCCGCCCACGACTCCAATTGCAGGTAAACTTCGTCCGAACTCCTACGGGAGCCGGACTTCACCCACAACTTCAATCGCAGGTAGACTTCGTCCGGACTCCTATGGGAGCCGGACTTCGCCCCTGGCCTTGATTGCAGGTAGACTTTGCCTGGGCTCCTACGGGAGCCAGATCTCGTCTCCGACTCCGGCTGGGGGAAGACTCCGTCCGGACTCCCACGGGAGCCGGACCTCGTCCTCGACTTCGACTGAAGGAAGACTGCGTCCGGACTCCTACGGGAGTCGGACTCCGAGCTCCTCTCAGATGGGTAGCTAACCACCTCTCTCCGCCAGACACCCCAGTCGAACTTCGGCCAACGGGCCTGCACTCCCTAGCGGGCCGTAGCAACGGCCACGACTCTGCTCCACTTCTTGCGACAGATTCTGCGCGGCCCCATCACTCCCTGGCGGGCCGCAGTAACGGCCACGACTCTGCTCTACTTCCTGCGGCAGATTTCGTGCGGCTCCAATACTCCCTGGCAGACTGCAGTAACGGCCACGACTCTGCTCCACTTTCTGCGATGGATACCGCACGATTCTTCCATCCTCTGGCAAGTCACGACAACGGACGCCGCTCCACTCCCTGCGACAGACTCCACGTGGCATGTCCCGGTGATAGCTACGATTCCACTCCACTACTCTTCGTAACAAACTCCTCCTGACTCTGGACAGCCCACTGCCAGACAGTTACAGACATCGCTATCAGTCTGTTGCTCCCTCCGCCTATAAAAGGGGGACCCCAGATACGTTATTTTCTAAGCTCTATTTTCTATCCCAAAACTCTGCTAAAATTTTTGTTCGAGCACTGCATTCTTGTTGAGGCAGAGAACTGACTTGAGCGTCGGAGGGTCTTGCCGGAGCAACCCCACCTCCGGTTTAGACTTCTTTTGCAGGTCCCGGTGGCGACCGCGACTCCCTCGACTCCAGCTTCTCCGGCGCAGGCGAATTTTTGCACCAACAATGCATATTAAAAATTTTAAAAATTCATATTCTACTACGTGATTGGAACCTAATGGTTGTGTGCCATATAGGTTGGTTGTCCTCTTAACCAAAGAGTGTAGAGACACTGGTATGGTATACAGGTGAGATGTAGGAGTATATTATCACTGAACAGTGATCAAATTATGAAGTACTCTACTGTCAAGAGCAGCTTGCGACGGATATGGATATAAGTATCCCTCAGATCTGGGATCACCATGATGATTTGCAAGCAACTCACTGTACTTTGATGTCAGACTATCTGTATTTCTAATATAGTGATAGAAAGCTATTGGGTACAGTCAGGTACTTCAAAGTTGATGAGTAAGTCAAAATGGGATTGATCCCTTCGGATTATAGGAGTTAATGCATCACTGTATTTGAATTGAGAAAACCTTGGCCAAGGTAATCCTTATAAAGAGTCACAAGATAAAAAAATTAAAACACAATGTGGATGACTCATCCAAGGTTGACAGTTTAACTCTAGGTTATCTTGAGTATTAGAGTCAAAGGGATGAATTATGCAGTAACTATATCTTAGGTTCTTGAATAATACTTTGCAACTATTCGACACTATCCGGACGTCCGATATTATTGCTAGATGGTCATTTTGATTAGTATAAAAATTTATTTCTGTCCTATCGACTTAATGTTCGAACCTATAGGGTTGCACACAATAAAAATTTTGATCTGATCTGATAGCTGATCGACAATTATAAATTATTGAAGGGTATAATTATCAATATGATTGATGATTAATCTTATGCAAAGGTTGTAATTAATAATTTGCTAAGGATTAGTAAATAATTGAAGGATTAATTAGTAATTAGATTACTAATTGGTTCAATTTAATTGAGCAATAAGGATTGGATCAAGTCTAACTGAATTGGATTCAATCAGGTTTGATCCGATTAGGTTATTAGGTGACCTAATCGATAAGGGAGATTGGTTTCTGATTTGATCAGAACTTAGGTTCAATAATTTTTTAATTAGATTAGGATCTTATTGAGGAGTCTGATTTCTTAATTTGATTGGGTTTCCTCTTCTTATTGAGTACAATCAAATCTGATTTGATAGGGATCAAATTAAAGCAATAAATGAGAGTCCCATTGGACTAGGACTCTCTCTCCCTTCTCCATTGTGTGCACGCTCATATGAAGCTGCCCTTATTTTTGCACCATCTTATTTTTGGTGTGAGTTTCTCCATGCTAAAAGTAGTCTCATCCGTCTTCCACACACCCCATGTTAGGATATAGATAAGGTAAGTTTTTAATTTGATTTGAACTTCCTTATTGGATGAGATTTGATCTCATCCAGATCCACCTTGATGCCTGACCTTAATAGGAAATCATTTGTGCGATGGAAATAAGATTTCCATCGAACAAAAATTTAGGTGTGTGTGTGTTTCTCATCATGGAAAATAGGTGGGGCATGGAGAATATTTTGTGAAGGGTGGGGTGGCAATTCTTGTAAGAGAGTCCAATCATTTTTGGACTCTTCAAACCCTAACAACTACTCCTATTTAAATGGATGGTTATGGGGCACCTCAGGATTTTAGATAAGATCAAAAATTATGGGATGCCTCCTCTGGGTATTTGGCATGAGAAAATTGAGGAGAGGTGTCTCCTCTTATGCATGGTTTCTTCTTGGTGCTAGGTTTTGGGTGAGAAGAAAAATAAGAGAGAAAGAGTTCTCTTTTTTCTTCTTCTACCAACTCTATCTTCCTCCTTAGATCAGCCTTCAAGGATCTCTATAAGGAGCTAGCACTCTAGGGAGGTTGATCTAATTATGCTTTGTGTGAATACTCATAGAGGTCGGACGCATATGCAGCTAGGAGAACCTGAATTCCATGTATATCAGCTGTGGTGATCTTCGACCCATGCTCAAATATAGAGATCCGATCTTTATCATAATTAGATTAGATCTAATTATTTCTGATGTTATTTTCAGATGATGCATGCATGTTTACGTCATAAGATCCTGGCTTAGATAGTTATAGATTAGAGCTAGTGTATGGTATATTAAATAGTTTAATCAAGTTTGCTTTCGCTGCATGAAAATTAGCTTTCCTTCAATTGGTATCAAGGTATAGGTTCTTTTTGACATGATGATATATGCAAAAAGATCTGAAAATAATTTATTTTAGATCGCACATACTGGTTATAAGGTTGTCCTGCTGTAAGGGGTTACAGTGAAAAGATTGTCCAAGTACGTGCTGATCTAAAAACCTAAATCATGAATATGTTTAGATAAGATCTAAAGAGATTTATAATTTAAAATCTAATTTCTAATATAATTTTAGTGAAGCATAAGATGCTTTTGATCTGATTTAGATGTGATCTAAAGTAGTGATCAAATTTGAAATTTAATCTATTACATATACAATATATTAGATTAGATTTATCTTAGTAGCCTAGTACTCAGATTGAGTTGATCATCATAGCCGTCCGATCATAAGAAAAAGCAGAGATCAAAATTTTGCTCTTGCCCATTCGACAGGTTCTCTTATGATGTGTAGGGGTGCCGCTTGTGATTAGATCCCATGAAGAAGAACTACAAACAAAAATTGTATGTATTTCATATTTTAGATTTAGATCCTTGATACATATGTTAGATATATATTTTTGATTTGTTTTGGATCTAAAATTTATATATGTGATATATATGTTTTTGTAGAATTTAAATCTAAAGCTTACTTTCTGTAAAATTCTAGATTCAAAATCTTAGGATCTGATCTGAAACATCGAAATTGTTTATGCAAAATATCCTGATCTAAAATTCAGCAATGAGTTGCTGGTATGTATGCCAAGTCTACTCAATTTTGATTGGAGTCAACTCAAGATCCTTTCGAGTCGGCTCGATTTGTTGATGAGCCAACTCGATTTTGCAGACCAAGAAATTGGTTTCTATATAGAGCTGACCCAAATTACACAGGCTCAGAAAATTATTTTCTATTTGTCTCAAGGTGAGTCAACTAAAATTTTTTGACAGAATTATTTTA
This sequence comes from Elaeis guineensis, assembly GCF_000442705.2. Taxonomy (NCBI): domain Eukaryota; kingdom Viridiplantae; phylum Streptophyta; class Magnoliopsida; order Arecales; family Arecaceae; genus Elaeis; species Elaeis guineensis. The sequence goes on along the minus strand of NC_025995.2, from coordinate 69,272,303 downwards.
CATAAATTTTATGGAAAGGAGTTTACATTTGAAATTGTTTCATCTTTCTACACTTAATTAAAAATTAAGAGTTGAAATGTTAGATCTAGAATTATAAATTTAAAATCTAAAGATATTGCATAAAATATGGGGCTATGGGTGAGCTTGAATCAGATCAACTAACTGGATTAAATCTGGGGTTAGAATCAAATATGGACTAAATTGAAAAATTGACTAAATCTAATCAAGAGTTGAATTAGATTAGGTCAAAATTTTTCTAGATCAAACTCAATAGTTGTAGTTGTCAAAGTCTATGATTTTGATTAAATCAAATAGACCTGATCGTGGCTTAGTAGTTGAGCCCGAGTCTGTAGGTAGACTAAATCAAAATTGATAAATCAATTGGTATCTAAGATAAGTTTGGTATATCGATCAGTGATTTTTAATTGATAACCCGCTTATCTAACCATTTCGATGGTGTCTAAGGAAAGCTTTGGCAGACCCTCCTACTGATCTCACTTACCTGACCAATATAATCAATCAGCTTTTGATTAGGTTGCTCATTGATTTGGGCTAACCCATGCCACCTAGGTTAGTCAGTCATATGATTGTGCTGACTAATTAAGGTGTGATCGAAATCTGCTTTGTCCTCTCATGACTTGGTGAAGTCGGTGAGAAGATCTTAAGTTAATTAGTACAACTGATTTAGGTGTCTCTTAACCAGTTGTCTCTAATCCTCTTCAAAGACTTGGTGAAGTTAGTGGGAGGACTGTTGATTGCTAGTTAATCTTCTCTTTTTATTCTAAAATAAATAATTAATTTTTTTAAATTATAAGGTCCTTAAAATGAATGAGTTATGGGGATAATAAATTCATAACCTCCTATTAAGGTGAATGATAATGGGTTCAATAGTCTAGGTAAATATTGGAGGTGCCTTACGCCTGGTGTTTATCTGGATATTGAAATTATCATTCATTATATGATGACTCTACTGTACTATTTGATGAATGGTTAGATTGGCTAGAATTTACTTGGGCCTGATCATTCATTAGTTAGATTCACTGAATATGTCCATGTTAATGGTTGGACTTAACCGAAACTTTCAATGGAGGTGCCAACACCTACTGAAGAAGAGCCTGGGGCAAAATTATTACTAAAAATTATTTAGATAAATAATTGGTTAAGAATCTATCTATAGATGCACATGGATTGGCTGAGCCATATTCGGACCTATGTGCAGTCTGTATGGATTCTAGTACCTGCTAAGAGATTAATGTAATTCCTCGAATTAGAGGTAGAGGCTGTCAATTTATATAAAATAGTAGGAAAATCTTTAGACTAAAGTTTAAATTTTTAGGATTAAATAATTTATATATAATAGGTCTTATGTTTCTTTTCAGTAATGGCTAGTTAAATGTCGCTCCCCTCACTGTTAGATAATGACAGACTTATAGGATCCAATTTTGATAGCCAGTATCAGAAGTTGGACATTGTTCTTGGGCTGGATCAGGCCAAAAAGCCCAAAGCAGACTAGAGTCAGGCAGAGTGCTTCTTTTATAAGAAGCTAGGTCATTGGAAAAGAAATTATCCTCTATATCTTAGTTTTCTTGACCCAAACAGACTAAGAAGAGAAATTAGCAAATAGTTGCCGGTCAAAGTAGTTATATGGTAACTTCTTGTAATTTCTTTATTTGTGATATTACTACCTAGATATTAGATACTAAAAGTTCAATTAATATTTATAATTCATTGCAAGGACTTAGGTTAGTAGAAGGTTTGAAAATGGTAAGAGATTTCTGAATGCAGGAGATGAAAGTGTGTTCCAGTCTTGGCTTTAGGAATTGTCAAGCTTATTTTCAACTCAAACATTGTCATTTTAAATGATTGTCACTATTGTCCATCATTCTTGTTGAATATTATTTTCATAGACCTTTTGGCTAAGGACAGATATATATTTTTAATAAAAAATAATTTTTATGATATCATTATGAATGATACTACAATAATGCATAAATAATTAAAAAATAATATTTATATTTTATTATAGCCTGTTAATATAATGTCCACATCGAACAAACATCTTAAAGTAGATATTATCATGGATGCCTACCTTCAACATTGTAGGCTCGATCATATAAATAGAAATAGGATAAATAGGTTAACCAAAGAGAAATCCTAAAGATCAATGATTATGAATCATTGTCGATCTATGAGTCCTGTCTTTTTAGAAAGATAACTAAGTCATCCTTTATTGAAAAGGATGAACGAGCCACTGATATTCTAAATCTAGTACATACTGATGTATATGGACTTATGAACAGAAGTACCAGAGAAGGGCATTATTACTTTATTACTTTCACTGACGGCCTATCTAGGTATGGGTATATCTATCTATGAACCATAAGTTTGAATCATTTGAAATATTCAAATGATTTCGTAATGAAGTAGAAAAAAAACTGAGAAGAGTATTAAAACTCTTCGATCTGATCGAAAAGATGAATACCTTTTCAATAAATTTATGATATATCTAGAAGAGAATGAGATTCTCTCACAATGGACTCCTCGTGAGATGCCACAGCATATGGGGTGTCTGAAAGGAGGAATCAAACACTATTAATATTGTTCAATCCATGATGGGGTTTGTAAGTTTGTCAGTCTCCTTTTGAGGTTATGCTCTTGAGACTACTTGTTATATTTTGAACAGAATTTTGAGAAAATCAATCACAAAAACTCTATATAAGATATGGACTGGGTGTAGGTCGATTCTCTCTTACCTTAAGGTTTGGGATTGTCCGACTTATGTCAGGCATTTAAAGATGGATAAGCTTGGACCCAGGTCCGATGAGTGTTATTTCGTAAGGCACCCCAAGGAAACAAGAGGATATTACTTCTATCTTCCAAATGAACAAATGGTGTTCGTGGGTCTTGAGGCATTTTTTTTGGAAAAGGAGTTCCTTGGGGAAGGAACTGATGCTACTAAGGTTGAGCTTGATGTAGTTCGACAAGTAAAAAAATCAACACAGACAAGTAAAAATATAGAATCGGATTTGATTAGATCAAACCCAGAGCCCATCGTAGAAGCATCTTTGAGGAGATCCGGTAGAGTACCACATCAACCGATAGATACTATAATTTCTTGATCTAAAATGGTGATCCTGTTGAACTTGATGAAAATAATGAAGATCCGATCACCTATATGGATGCCATCAGAGATCCGACTCTGATAAGTGGCTTGAAGCCTTGAAATTCAAAATAGAGTTTGTGAAGATCAATGATGTATGAACACTCGTTGATCCATCTGAAGGGGTAAAATTCATAGGATGTAAATAAATTTTTAAAAGAAAAAGAGGCATAGACGGAAAGGAAAAGACCTATAAAGTCTATTTGATTGTCAAAGGATATCGTCAACGTTATAGTATTGACTATAATGAAATATTTTCTCCTGTGGTAATGCTCTCGAAGTTGGAACATATGTTTTGATAAGACAATCAGAACATATGACTTCGTTGAGAATGAAGAAGAACCCTATATATATAAATGGGCCAATGGTTCTATGGTCATATTTCTTATGTTATATATGGACGATATTCTCTTAATTGAAAATGACATCTCTGCATTACAGGGAATAAAAGTATGGCTGTCATCTTAATTCTCCACGAAGGATTTAGGAGAAGTATCCTACATCCTAGAGATAAAAATCTATAGAGCTAGATCTAAAAGATTATTTGGTTTGTGCCAATCCATGTACATAGATACTATGCTAAATAGTTCAGCATAAAAAATTTTAAGAAAGGTTATCTTTCGATAGGCCAATGAATTACTCTCTCTAAAGAGGATTGTCCAATAACTCCTCAAGAGAGAAAGCATATGAGTAAAATTTTATATGCTTTAGCAGTGGGATCTAGCATGTACGCCATGACATATACGAAACTGGATGTGGCCTACTCATTAGGGTAGTGAGTAGGTATCAGTCTGATCGAAAGAGAATCATTGGAAGGTTGTGAAAATTATCCTTAAGTATTTGAGAAATATTAAAGATCAATGACTCATTTATGGAGAATCTAACTTAAAACTTATGGGATATACTGATTCCAATTTTAGTCAGATCGAGATGATAGTAAAAGTGCGTCGGATTATGTTTTTACCCTAAAATAGAGGAGCGATATGCTGAAAAAATTTCAAGCAGCACATTATAGCTGATTCTGTTTGTAATGCAAAGTATATTTCGGCATCTGATGCTATAAAGAAAGTATTTGATTATGAAAGTTCATAGTAAGCTTGAAGTGGCATCCTCCATCGATGGTCCAATCTGTATTATGACAGCACTGAAGCCATAGCTCAGTCTCATGAACCGAAGTCCCACTAGAGAACCAAATATATTCTGTATCACTATCATCTTGTATAAGAGATCGTGGATCGAGATGATGTTGAGTTTTAGAAGATTGATGGAAAAGAAAACTTGACTGACCTATTTACTAAAGCCCTCGAAATCAAGAAGTTCGATGAACACAAATGGAAGATGAGTATTCAATACTGTTTTGATTGACTTTAGTCCAAATGGGAGTTATTGAAAAATATCTCCTAAAGCTAATCATCTGGATGATTATGCTACTATAATTTGTATATGAATTATAAATAATAAAAATTATTGGATAAATTCATCATAAATTATACATCTTTCTTAGTAAACTCCTATTTTATAATGAAGTCTTTAGAACTACTTACAATCGATAAAGAAAGATTTATCTTGTTATTCTTAAACTTGTTTATGACCAAATGATATGTTATTAACAAAGACAATAACGTTTATCGAGTATAGGTCGTTGTGTACCATATGGATTGATTGTCCTCTTAACTAAGGAGTGTGAAACACTGATATGGTATACAGATGAGATGTAGAATATATCATTATTAAATAGTGATCAAACTGTGGAGCACTCTACTGTCAAGGGTAGCTCATAAAGAATATAGATATAAGTGTCCCTCAGACTAAAAATCACCACAGTGACTTACAAGCAACTCACTGTACTTTGATACCAAACTATCTGTATTCTAATACAGTGACAGAAGACTACTGGGTATAGTCAAATACTTACAAAGTCGATGTGTGAGTCATGATGGGATTGATCCCTCCGAATTATAGGAGTTAATACATCACTATGTTTCAATTGAGCAAAATTTTGGCTAGGATAATACTTGTTGGTGCAAAAATCCACCGGCATCGGAGAAGCTGGAGTCGAGGGAGTCGCGGTCGCCGTCGGGACTTGCAAAGGAAGTCTAAACCGAGTTGGGGGTGCTCCAGCAAGACCCTCCGACGCTCAAGTCAGTTCTCTGCCTCAACAAGAATGGAGTGCTCGAACGGAAATTTTAGCAGAGTTTTGAGATAAAAATTAGAGCTTAGAGAATAATGTATCTGGGGTCCCCTTTTTATAGACAGAGGGTGCAACAGACTGATAGCGACGTTTGTAACCACCTGGCAGTGGGCCTTCGGGGCCAGGAGAAGTTTGTTATAAGAGTAGTGGAGTGAATCGTGGCCATCATCGTGGCCTGCCATGTGGAGCCTGTTGCGGAGAGTGGAGCAGCGTCTTTGTCACGACTTACCAGAGAGTGGAGGAGCCGCATGGAATCCATCGCAGGAAGTGGAGCAAAGTCGTGGCCATTACTATGGCCTGCCAGGGAGTGGTGGAGCCATGCGGTATCCATCGCAGGAAGTGGAGCAGAGTCGTGGCCATTACTGTGGCCTGTCAGAGAGTCCAGGCCTGTCGGTCGAAGCTCGGTTGAGGTGCCTGACAGAGAGAGGTAGCTATCCATCTGAGAGGAGCTCGGATGTTGCTGGCGAACCTTCTACCGTTGGGTGCCTTGGGCGTTAATACTGCAAGTGAGGGCCACTTGCCGTAGGAGCTCGGTCAGAGGCTTTCCACAATGAAGTTCGGTTTCGCGCAGAATTCGGCAAAGGGTCGATCGGCAGTGGATGTCGGATGGCGCTGGAGAGTTCATCCGCTAGAGAGGTCCAGCTGCTGGATTCCGTGTGTCGTAGGAGTTCGTCCGAAATCTGTCTGCTACAGAAGTTCGATCGGAGTCCGATCTCCGTAGAAGCCCAGATGGAGATCATTTGTCGAGGAATCTCGATCGGAGCCTGCCTGCAATAGAAATCCGAAGGAATTCATCCACAATGGAAGCTCGGGTGAAGGCTTACAGTGGGAATCCGGCGCAGACCGCACGTAGTAAAATTTGAAGTAGATCATTTGTAGCAGAAGCTCGGAGTAGATCGTTGCAGTAGAAGCTCGGAGTCCGACCCTTGTAGGAGTTCGGGTGAGGTCTACCTGCAACATGAGTTTAGGGTGGAAGTCCGGCTCCCGTAGGAGCTCGGACGAAGTCTACCTGTTCGGGGAAGAAGACCGGCTCCCGTAGGAGCCTGGATGAAGTCTACCTGCAGTCGGAGTTTGGGGAAGGAGTTCGACTCCCGTAGGAGCCGGACGAAGGCTACCTGCAGCCGGAGTTCGGGGAAGAAGTCTGACTCCCGTAGGAGTCCGGATGAAGTCTACCTGTAGTTGGAGTTCGGGAAGAGGTCCGGCTCCCGTAGGAGCCCGGACGAAGGCTACCTGCAGTTGGAGCTCGGGGAAGAGGTCCGGCTCCCGTAGGAGCCCGGACGAAGTCTAGAAGGTGGTCGACCACCGTAGAAACTTGGATGGAGTCCGTCCGTCGTGGAGAATCCGGTTGACACTAGTAGGGGTTTATCCATCGACAAACTTGAGAACGTTGCGGAGGCTCGACCGTCGGAGAGGTTTGAAAAGATGTCACCGAAGGTCGGACGTCGGTAGAATCCCTGGAGGGTCACTCCTGACACGAACTTTGACTGGGGGTATTTTATACCCAACAATACTTATGAGGAGTCACAGGATTTAAAAAGATTGAAACATAATGTGGATGACTCATCTAGGATTGACAGTCTGACCTTAGGTCATCCTAAGCATTAGGGTCAAAAGGATGAATTATACAGTAACCATATCCTAGGTTCTTGAATATTGCTTTGCAACTATTCGACACTATCCGAACGTCGGGTATTATTGCTAGATGATTATTTTAATTAGTATAAAAATTTATTTCTGTACTACCGACTTAGTGTTCGAATCTATAGGATCACACACAATAGAAGTTTCGATCTGATTTGATAGCTAATTGATAATAATAAATTATTGAAGGATATAATCATCAATATGATTGATGATTAACCTTATGCAAAGATTGCAATTAATAATTTGCTAAGGATTAGTAAATTATAGGAAGATTAATTAGTAATTAGATTACTAATTGATTTAATTTAATTAAGAAATAAGGATTGGATCAAGTCTAACTGAATTGGATTCAATTAGGTTTGATCCGATTAAGTTATTAGATGACCTAACTGCTGAGGGAGATTAGTTTCTGATTTGATCAGGACTTAGGTTCTATAATTTTCTAATTAAATTAAAATTTTATTGAGGAATCTGGTTCCTAATTTGATTGGATTTCCTCTTCTTATTGAGTGCAATCAAATATGATTTGATTGGAATCAAATTAAAGTAATAAACGAGAGTCTCATTGGATCGAGACTCTCTCTCCCTTCTCCCTTGTGCGCACACCCATATGAAGCCGCCCTTATTTTTGTGCCATCTTATTTTTGGTGTGAGTTTCTCCATGCTAAAAGTAGTCTCACCCCTCTTCCACATGCCCCAAGTTAGGATATAGATAAGGTAAGTTTTTAATTTGATTTGAACTTTGTTATCGGATGAAATTTGATCTCATCTAGATCCCCCATGATGCCTAACCTTAATAGGAAATGTTTATGCGATAGAAATAAGATTTCCACCAAACAAAATTTAGGTGTGTGTGTGTAAGAAAGTGATTTCTCACCGTAGAAAATAGGTGGGGCATGGAGAATATTTTATGAAGGGTGGGGCGGCAATTCTTGCAAGAGAGTCCAATCTTTTTTGGACTCTTCAAACCCTAACAACCACTTCTATTTAAATGGATGGTTATGGGGTGCCTCAGAATTTTAGATGAGATCAAAAATTATGGGACACCTCCTCTGGGTATTTGGCGTGAGAAAATTGAGGAGAGGTGTCTCCTTTTGTGCATGGGTTTTTCTTGGCGCTAGGTTTTGGATGAGAGGAAAAATATGCGAGAAAGAGTTCTCCCTTTCCTTCTTCCACCAACTCTATCTTCCTCCTTAGATCAGCCTTTAAGGATCTCTACAAGAAGCTAGCGCTCCAGGGAGGTCGATCTGATCGTGCTTTGTATGGATATTTGTAGAGGTCGAAACATGTACGGCTAGAGAATCTAAAATCTATGGATATCAGCTATGGTGATCTTCGATCCACACTCAGGTATAGAGATCCAATCTCTATCATAATTTGATTAGATCTAATTATTTTTTATATTATTTTTAGATTATACATGCATGTTTACATCATAAGATCCTGGCTTAGGCAGTTATAGATTAGATCTAGTGCATGGTAGATTAAATAGTTTAATCAGGTTTACTTCCATTGCATGAAATTTTTTGAAAATCTTGCATGAACTGCCCTGGCTTTCCTTCATAAGGAGGATTAGAGAGGAAAATACTCTATTTTGTGTGAGCATCATTGAATATTTTTGAAAAGTGAGAAAGAGAAATTTATGTACTGATTTCTGAGAGCTTTCAAGAGTGATTTTCTCCAACACATTTCATATCTTCTCAAGCATCAATTAAAGAAGAAGTCAAGCTTCAAAAAAAATAAATCATCAACTTCTTTGGGCTTCAAAAAGTCTATTTTTTATTTTTCATTTTGTGCTCAAAAATTCTATCTTGTATTTTATTTTCTTTTCAAGTCTCTGTGAAGGAAAGGAACTTGGGATTAGGCTCATCTAAGCTGAAATTGGACTTTCTAGATTTTAATTGATGAGCTCATAAAACAATTAGGTTGATTGTGAATCTAAAAATAATTGATGTATAGGTTGTGATTAGTATCCCAAAAAACTAACTAGATTTATTTTTGATCGAGGATAAAACAAACATGCTATCATTAGAATGATTATAATGTTTTTTTTCTCTTGCTTTACTTGTCTTGTATCATTTTAATTCTTATATAATTTTACTTATTCTGCTGCTACACATTGTTTACACTTTATAAACACTCAAATTAGTTTAATTTGAGGTGCATACTTGCTTAGATTGTTAATTTAGTTAAAATTTTTAAAGAACCAAATTCACCCCCCTCTCTGATTGCTATCTCTCAGGATAACATATATTCTAGGTTAGACTTGCCTTCTCAAAATAAATTTTTGAATAGAAAGACTAGTTGAGAAATCTTTCTAGGCTAGACTTTTTTTTATCAAATTCTTTTTATGTTGATTTCTTCCATAATTTGAAATTTTGATTTTCGAAATATGAATTAGCTCAAATTAAAGAAGATTTCTTCTTGAACAAGATCAACTATTGAGCATTACAAAAAATTCTATAATCACTTTCAAAAGCATCATTAGTAACAATAATTTATACTCAAACTCTTTTGACATTATCAAAATCAATTTTAGGATTAATAATCTTCTCTTTTGGATGATGATAAAAATCTTTGAGTATTACTTTTCCAATACCAATAGACTTTTAAAATTTTGAAACAAAATATCTTAATAATAAAGATCAAGCATTCATTAAATTTGAATAAGTTTTAACTAAAACTCTTCTTTTCTTATTAGATAAGCAATATTTTTGAAAAACAATTGAATTTGCTCTTGATTCCTCCCTTTTTGACATTTCTCTTTCTCTTCTAATTTCCCCTCTTTTTTGTCATAATTAAAAATGTTAACAAAATTTTCTTCCCATTAGTATTATAATTAAGTTCATTTATTTATCAGCGTATCTTAAACAAGTATAAGTCAACCAATCACTCATTCAATAATTTAATCTAGAGTGTGCTTATTCATTTTACAAAAATCATAACATGTTATTGATAAGCAAAGTTTTTATATTATATTAAAATGTTTGTCCTTTACAAAAGAAGACCTATAAGGACAAGGTACATAGACAAACATCCAAAATATGATGATGACATACAAAAAATGAGGTATCTTAAGGGAGGGGTCAATCAAAGGAGGGTGCAAGGTCTGTGAGTGGCGACAGGTCTCTAGAGTTTAAAGGTTCTAGAGTAGATCTAGCACAATCCCATTTGTCTAGTTTTCATCTACTCAGTATCTCCATCGAGCCTAGAAGCATGTCATGTACAAGTTGAAGCAACTCCTCCAGTTGATCATCAGCTAATTTGACCCTCTGAGGAGCAATGTCTTTTGACCATGTGGGCTCAACAATAAATGTGTAGAGGGCTTACTCTCTTTATTCCTCGGGCTGAGTGTCAACTCTTTCTTTGTCTCTGTCTGCTTCCTCTCTTTCTCCTCCTTTTCGGATCTAATGATCGTTGATTTTTATGTATCCCATTCTTTTTAGTGAGTGGTCATTGTAAGTATCAAAATGTTCCAACTTCTTTGAGGGTTCACCTTCTAGCATGACTTTGAATTTCTTGAATACGAGAGTTAAGAACATACCATACAATAGAGCAAGCTTGGCACAGGAAGATGTGTCTTGCATCATCTTGATCATTAGAGATGGAAGGTTGAAAGGGACTTCTTTGATGATATGGTACATGTTGGTGACATCCTTTCAGTGACAAAGTCGAAATGTCCAACTCTCGGAATGAAGATCCTAGCCATCATATGATGTAATAGTCTTTTTTCAACTGACCTTGAAGATCATGGAACAACTTGACTTGGAGAGGAAGGAGGAGGTGGTGGCGCCAGTTGTGGTGGAGGTGGAGTTGGTGCCTGAGGATGAGGTGGATGGTGAGATGGTGCTTCAGCCTGAGAGGATGAAGGAATGACTCATCTAATACCTATTTCCACATTGGATCTGATCTAATTTTTGTTCTTCTTTCCTTAAATGAAGATCCATGAATGTGCATTCTTGATGGAGGATGTTGGCACGATCCCTTCATCTGATAATTTAGTTGCTCTTTGGAGCCATTTGAATACCAAATCTTATTACAAATTTGTTGAAAAATAATAAAGGAGAAAGGTATTTGGTCTTGAGAAAGAGTGGCTTCTAGTGATATTTTCTTCATCTTCTTTTCAATAGTACCTATATCATCATCTATATCTACTTCTCTTGATTGAAAGATATTAGTCTGATCAAATATAATATGAATTGACTCTTCTACAATTAGAGTTTTTCTATTAAATACTCTATAAATTTTGCTAGATGATAAAAAATAATCAAGAAAAATATCTTCATCAAATTTAGCATCAAACTTAGCTAGTTTATCCTTACATTAATCAAAATAAAATATCAACAGTAAAAATTTTTCAAATAAGAATTATTTGGTTTCTTTCCTTTGTAAAGCTCATAAGAAGTTTTTTTAAAAATAAATCTAATTAATACTTGATTAAGTATATAGTATGCAGTGTTTATAGTTTCTATCCAAAAATATTTGCTAGGTTACTTTTACAAAGCATGGTCTGTGCCATCTTTTACAATATCTTATTTTTTTCTTTCTACTATGCCATTTTGCTAAGGTGTCCTAGGTATAAAAAAGTTATGATCAATTCTATTTTAAGAGTAAATTTATTAAAAATTTGATTTTCAAATTTTGTACCTTGGTGACTTCTAATGTTCAAAATATTGTAATCCCTTTCACTTGTGATTTTTTTAAATAGTTTTACAAACACTTCAAAAGCTTCACTTTGCATGCAAGAAATAAAATCCAAATATATCAAGAAAAATCATCAATAATAACAAAACCAAATTATTTACCACTAAAACTAGTAGTCTTGATAAGGCCCAAATAAATTCATATACAAAACTTTAATAGTAGTTAAAACAATAATTTTAGATTTAAATGAAGATTTAGTTTGTTTATCTAATTGACATGCATTACCTATCTTATTCTTTTCAAAATTAATTTTTAGTGAATCTCTAATCAAATTATTTGCAATTAATCTAGCAATAGAGCTATGCTTGCATAACCTATTTTACTATGTCAAATTCAACTAGCTTCATTGACTTTGACATTCATAACAACTAGATATTCTATATTATTCTTGCAAAGATCATCAAGATCTACCAAGTGAATGTTGAAAATTATGTTCCAAAGTCAATCGTCAATCTGCTGATGATTTTGCTCTTTTTTGTATATTGTATATAAATTTTTATTAATAAATATTATTTGATATTTTTATCATATTTTGACTATTTTCTTAGAACTCCTATTTGTGATGAAGTCCTTAGGACTATGTTTAATCGATAAAGGAGGATTTATCATTGAGTCCTTAAATGTGTTCACGATCAAATGATATGCTATTAATAGGATGATAGCGATATCAAGTATAGGTCGTTGTATGCCATATAAGTTAGTTATCTTCTAAATCAAGGAGTGTGGAGACACTGTTATGGCATGCAAGTAGAATATAGGAGTACATTTACACCGAACGTGATCAATTGCGAAGCACTCTGCTGTTAAAGTAGCTCGCGAAGGGTATGGATATTAGTACCTCTCTGATCTGAAATTACTATGGTGACTTGTAAGCAACTCATTGTACTTTGATTTCAAACTACCTGAATTTTTAATTCAGTGACAGAAGATTTTTAGATACAATCAAGTACTTATCAAGTCTATGCATGAGTCGAGATAGGATTGACCTTTTCGAATAAGTAGGAGTTAATACATCAGTGTATTTCAATTTAGTAAAATCTTGATCAAGATAATCCATGTGATGGATTTGAAAGGTTGAAATATAATATGGTTGACTATTCCAGCATTGACAATTAAATCCTAGGTCACCTTGAGCATTAGGGTCAAAGGGATGAATTATACGATAACCATACGCTAGTAGATTCTTGAATATTGCTTTGCAATCATTTGGCTTATCCAGACGTTGGGTCTCATTGCTAGATGGTTACATTGATTAGTATAAAAATTTATTTCTATGCTACTGGCTTAGGTTTGAACCTATGGAGTGACACACATTAGAAGTTTCGATCTGATCAGATGGCTGCTCTGGTGTAGAGTCTCCTTGAATTGGGACTGGTGGAGAGTCCCACTGGACTAAGACTCTGCTATTAATAGAAGATTAATTAGCAATTAAATTACTAATTAGATCAATTTGATTGAGCAATGAGGTTTGGATCAAGTCTAATTGAATTGCATTCAGTCTGACTTGGATCGGATTTGATTAGATAAAGTCTAATAACAAGAAAAACTAGTTTTGATTGGATCAGATTTTGGGTTTAGTTAATTTCTAATTAGATTAGAAATTTATTGATGAGATTGTATTTCTAATTAGATTAAGTTCCTTCCTCTTATTGGGTCCAAACCAAATTTGATTTGGATTGAAATCAAATAAGAAACTGTAGAGTCCCAACCACCTGGGATTCTCTCCCTTGCACATGCCCTAGGACCCACGCCACTCATTACACGCAAAAGAAGTTTGCATGAGAAACTTTTGGCGTGAGAAAGGAGGCCACAGAGAGGATGGGCAGCACTCATATGATGAGTCATGATCTTTATCTCCTTCTTAATTTGAATTAGATTCAAATCAAACATAAGAAGATAAGAAAGAAAGAAATCAGGTTTCATAAGAAAGTATTGGTGGCACCAAAAACTCATTCCTTATTCATGTTGAGAGGATTGGTTGGCGTGAGAAAGATATGATTTCTTTCTCACACCATCACAAAATTGGTGTTGATTTTTTGGATGCCATATCATTTGTGGCGTGAAGGGTGGTGGTGCCTCCTCTTAACCCTAATCCCTAGCCCACCTATATAAAAAGGGTCCAATAGTTGGATGCCCCATATGAGTGATTTAAAGAAAAGAAAAAATAGTTTTCTCTAGCCTTGCCTCCTTCCTTGGTTCTTCTCCCTCTTTAAAGTGTATAAGAGATTTGAAGAAGAAAAAGTTAAATCAACCATCAAAGATCTTCATGAGCTAACACTCCTGAGGAGATTGATCAGCAATCGATGTCCATGTAGATGATCCATAGAGGCTGGACACCTTGTGCGGCTATGAGCAATCTAAAGGAGCTCTAATCCATGTGATTCAATTACGAAGATCAGCAACCCATGCTTTGATAATGAGTTCTGAACTCATTAGATCAGATCAGATTAGATCTAATGATTAGATCTAATTTAGAGCATCGATATGATTGATACAGATTTTATTATTTTTAGATCTTAATCACATATTTAATCATATCATGGATCATAGCAAGGTAGTTTAGATTAGATCTTATACATGTAAAGTAGATTAAATTGCTTAATCTATCATATTCCACTGCAAAATTTTTAAAATTACATACATAAGACTGCCTAATTTTTCTTCAATTGATATCAGAGCCTCATTCGATATGATATGATTTTATATGTATTTAAATCTGATTTTATATTATTTAGATTAGATCTAAATAATTTTTATTTTTCGATCTGATGTTTAATTAGTCCTGTATATATTAGATTAGATGATCTAAGTAGCAAAATACTCGAATTGGATAATCATCAGGCCGTCCGATCATAGGAGCAAGTAGGGTTACATGACCCTCTCCTCTCATTCAATGAGGTGCTCTTATGATATGTAGGGATGCCACTGTGAGGTCCCATGAAAAAGAATATGAAAAAAAGAACTTACTTTTCTGTAAAATCTTATATTTTGAAACCCTAAGATTTCTTGTATGTGATACAAATTGCAAGAAAAGTAATAACATCTAATCTTAATAATTAAAATTGTTTAATAAGATTTGAGATCATAAAAAATTTAGATATGATCCAAAAGGTTTTATGATTTAATTTGATTATATTTTATGCAAAATTAATCTGATCTGAAGGAGGAAATTTTTAAAATTTCTATTGCTGGTAGGCCTGCTCGAGCCTACTCGAAGTCTTGCTGAGCCACCTTGAGTCTAGGGTGACTCGAATTAATATTTTGGTTAGAATTATTTTGCATTAAATTTATGTAAAGATGTTTATATGTGAAATGGTTTCAAAACTTAACCTAAATCCATGTTGATACTGAACTTAATTGAGAATTAAGTGTTGAATCGATTAGATCTAAAATTATGATTTAAGATCTAATGACATTGCATAAAATATGGGAGCATAAGTTAGTTCAAATCAGATCCTCTTAATTGGATTAGACTTAAGGTTAGAATCAAAAAGTTAACGGACCATGTAAAGAAATTGATTAAATCTAACCAAAAGTTGAATTAGATTAAATCAAATTTTCTCTAGGACCAATACAATAGTTATAGTTGGTCAAGTTCATGTCTTTGATTAAACCAAATGAACTTTGATTGGGGCTCAGTGGTTAAGCCCAAGTCATTGACTGGTCAAATCAAAATTAATTAATCAATTGGTGTCTAAGATAAGTTTGGTATTTCGATCAGTAGTTTTTAATTGGGAGCCGCTTACCTAGCCATTTTGATGGTATCTAAGGCAAGCTTAGCATATCCTCCCATCAATCTCACTTATCTGACTAACTTGATGGATTATGTATTGATTTGATCATTAAGTAAGTCAAGTTGACCCATGCCATTAAGATTAATTAGTATGACTGATCTAGGTGCCATTTGACCAGCATATCACTAGTCTAATTCAATGACTTGGTGAAGTCGGTGGGAGAATTATGGTTAATTGGTTGATCTCTTCTCTTCTCTTAAATCATCAATTGAATCCTCTAAATTATTAGGTCTCCAAAATGAGATAGTTATGGTGATAACTAGATCATAGCCTCCTATTAAGTTGGGTAATAATAGGTCCATTAATTTGAGGATCATTGGATAGGCTCATCTGCTATTGAAATTATCATTCATAATATGATGACTCAATCGAGTCTCTCTAGCAAGTAGTCAGATTGGCCAACCAAAATCAAGCCTGATCATTTGGTAGTTAGATTTCTAAGTATGATCATATTAATGGTTGGATCTAATCAAGGCTTGCAGAGAAGACCAAAGTCAAATGAAAAATTTTTTGAGATAAAATCAATTACTAAAAATTATTTAGTAAAATAATTAGTTAAGAACCTACCCTAGATGTACATGAGTGGGCCGGCCAAAGTCAGGCTCGTGTGCAGTCTATGTGGATTCTAGTACCTGCTAAGAAATTAGGATAATTCATCAAATTAAAAGTAGAAGCTACCAATTCGTATAAAATAGTGAGAGAACCTTTAAACTAAAGTCTATATCTTTAGGCTTAATCAATTCATATACTGATTATATTTTTGATTTTCTTTTTGTACAATTATGGCCACCAACTTATCACTCCGATCACTATTGGACAGTAAAAAATTAATGGGATCAAATTTCGATAACTAGTATCAAAAATTAAAAATAATTTTGAAATACGAGTGGATCTTGTACGTGCTTACGATCCGACACTTGAGGAGCCCACTCCGAATGCTTACAATGCGATTTGAGATACTTATCTGAAGTGGCTCAACGATCGCATCACGGTGCATTGTATCATGCAGACAGTCATGAATGACGTGTTCAGTCACAAATTCGAGAAAGCTCAGTCAAAAAACATGCTCAAGGTGTTGAATGAATCTTTTGGCACTCCCGATGACATCAAAAAATACAAGACTAGTTGTGTCGTTTTCAACATCAGGATGAGGGAGGGAGCATTGATCACTGATCATATATTATATATGATTGAATAGATTGAGCGCCTGAGCAAGCTTGACTTTTTCTTGTACGAATAGCTTGAAAAAGATGTGATCCTGAATTTTCTACCAAAATCCTACCTATAATTTCTCAGTCATTACCGAATGATGAAGCCTATAGTGAACTACCAAGATCTGTTGGGGTTGCTACAAACTTTTGAAAAAAATCACTAGCTCTATAAGGAGACAGTGAATGTAGTGGAAGGATTTTCTTTAGATGGACGTCGTCTTTTTAAGAAAGGAAAGAAAAAGAAGAATAAAAAGGTATAAAGTGTTGGAAGTCAGACCCAGACGTCCAAGTCTAAGTCCAACCAGAGTCAGGCAAAGTGCTTCTACTATAGGAAGTAGAGCCATTGGAAAAAGAACTGTCCTCAATATATAGCTTTTTTTGATCTGAATAGGTCGAAGAAGAAAAAGCAATCAGTTGCTGGGCAAGATAATTATATGATAACACCTTGCAACTTTTAAATTTTTGATACAATGATCTAAGTATTAGATATTGGTAGTCCTATTAATATTTATAATTCGTTGTAGGGACTTCAAGTTAGTAGGAGATTTCGAGATCATGAGAGATTTCTGAACGTTGGAGATAAAAAATTAGTTCTAGTTCTAGCTTTAGGAATTATCAAGCTTGTATTCGATTCTCATTTTATTGTTCTTAGTAATTATTATTTTTATCCTAGTTTCTTATTGAATGTAATTTCTATAGACCTTTTGGCCAAAAAAAATTATGAGATTTCAATAAAAAAAATTTGTAATATCATTTTGAATGGTGTTACTATGATGCATGGATAATTGAACAATGGTATTTATGTTGTATCATGATCTAGTGTAATGTACACGTCGAATAAGCACCTTAGGATAGATAATATCACGGATGCCTACCTTTGCTGTTGTAAGCTAGATCATATCAATAAGAATAGAATGAACAGGTTAGCTCAACAGAAAATCTTTGAAGACAATGATTATGAATCATTTCCTACCTATGAGTCTTGTCTACTTGGAAAGATGACTAAGTCATCTTTTACTAAAAAAGATGAACGAGCCAGTGATGTTCTGAATCTTGTATATACTAATATATGTGGACCTATGAGCACTAGTGCTAGAGATGGGTACCACTATTTCATTACATTCACAGATAATCTATCTAGGTATACGTACGTCTATTTGATGAAACACAAGTCTGAATCATTTAAAATGTTCAAACGATTCCATAATGAGATAGAGAAATAAACTAGAAAGAATATTAAAACTCTTCGATCTGATCGAGGAGGTGAATATCTTTTTGATGAATTTCTGATATATCTAGAAGATAATGAGATTCTCTCACAGTAGACACCTCCTAGAACACCACAGCATAATGGTGTGTTGGAAAGGAGAAATAGAATCTTGTTGGACATGGTTCGATCTATAATGGGATTTTCTAGTCTGTCGATCTCCTTTTGAAGATATGCACTCGAGTCGGCTTGCTATGTCTTAACAGGGTTCTGAGTAAATCTGAGTAAAACACCACATGAGATGTGGATGAGACATAAGTCAGTACTCTCTCACCTAAGGGTTTGGGGTTATCTGGCTTATGTCAAACATTTGAAAATGGACAAGCTCAAAGCTAGGTCTGACAAGTGTATTTTCATAGGATATCCGAAAAAAATTAAGGGGTAATATTTTTATCTTGCTAATGATCAAAAAGTGTTCATCAGCCTTAGGATAGTCTTTTTGAAAAAAAAAAATTTCTTAGAGAAGAAATTAATGCCTCTAAGGTTAAACTTGATGAAGTTCAACAGGTAGAACTGACACAATCTGATGAACCCATAGAATCATATTTGATAGGATCAAACCTGAATCCTATTGTAGAGGCACCATTAAGGAGATCCGATAGAGTATCACTTCAATAGGATAAATATTACGGTTTCTTGGTCCAGGACAGGGATCCTATTGAATTTGATGAGAACAATGAGAATTCGATCATCTATATAAATGCAATGCAAAGGCCTGACTATGATAAATGGCTTGAAGCTATGAAGTTCGAAATAGAGTCCATGAAGATCAATGATGTGTGGATATTAGTTGACCCACCTAAAGGGATTAAACCCATGGGGTGTAAGTCGATCTTCAAAAGGAAGAGGGGCACAAATGGGAAGGTGGAAATCTATAAAGCCCATCTAGTCATCAAAGATTATCATTAGCATTATGATATTGACTATGACGAAATATTTTCTCCTATGACAATGCTCAAATCCATTCAGATTATGCTTGCGATAGCAGTATATATGGACTATAAAATCTGACAAATGGATGTGAAAACAGTTTTTCTAAATGAAGAGCTAAAATAAGAGATGTATATGATACAGCCTGAAGGATTCACATCTACAGATAAGTCTAAGGTGTGCAAGCTTCAGAAATCTATCTATGGATTGAAGCAGGCCTCTTGGAGTTAGAATATGCATTTTGATAAGGTGATCAGAATGTATGGCTTTGTTAGGAATGAAGAAAAATTCTGCATTTACAAATGGGTTAACAATTCTATGATTGTATTTCTTGTTCTGTATGTGGATGACATTCTTCTAATCAAGAATGACGTCTCTGTATTATAGGGAATAAAGGTTTAGTTATCGTCTCAATTCTCTATGAAGGATTTGGGAAAAGCGTCCTACATCTTAGGGATAAAAATCTATAGAGATAGATCGAAGAGGATACTCAGTTGTCCCAGTCTATGTACATAGATATCGTGCTGAAGCGGTTCAATGTCGAAAATTTTAAGAAAGGCTATTTATCGATAGGTCATAAAATTTTTCTCTTGAAGAAAGATCATCCGACAACTCCTCAAGAGAAAGAGCATATGAATAGAATTTCATATACTTTGGTAGTAGAGTCTATAATATACGCCAAGATATATACAAGACCAGACATGGCATACTCACTAGGGGTAGTGAGCAGATACCAATCTAATTTACGAAAAAATTACTGAAAGGTCGTAAAGATCATCCTTAAGTATTTGAGAAATATTGAAGATCAGTGGCTTGTTTATAAAGAATCTGACTTAAAACTAGTGGGATTCACTGACTCCAGCTTTCAATCAAACTATGACGATAGCAAGAGTGTATCGGGATATATATTTACCCTGAATAGTGAAGCAATCTACTGAAAAAATTCTAAGCAGCATACCATGATCGACTCTGTTTGCGAGGTAGAGTATATCGCAGCATCAAATGCTGCAAAGGAAGCTATGTGGTTGTAAAAATTTATCGACGAGCTCGGAGTGGCACCTTCTATTGATGGCCCTATCTTATTGTACTGTGACAGCACTAGAGCCATTGCTCAAGCTAAGGAGCCGAAGTCCCATTAGCGCACCAAGCATATTCTGTACCGATACTATCTTATTTGGAAGATCGTGGATTGAGGTGACGTCGACCTTCAGAAGATCGATAAAAAAAAATCTGACTGACCCATTTACTAAAACCCTTAAAGTCAAAAAATTCGATAATCACAAGTCAAAGATGGATATACGATACTATACCGACTGGCTTTAGTCCAAGTGGGAGTTGTTGAGAATTATGTTCCAAAGCCAATCATCAGCTTGTTGACGATTGTGCTCTTTTTTATACATTATATATAAATTTTTATTAATAAATAATATTTGGTCTTTTCATCACATTTTGACCATCTTCTTAGAACTTCTGTGTTGTGATAAAGTCCTTAAGACTATATTTAATTGATAAAGGAGGATTTATCATTTAGTCCTTAAATGTGTTCTCGACCAAATAATATACTATTAATAGGATGATAGCAATATCAAATGTAGATCATTGTATGCCATATGAGTTGGTTGTCCTCTTAACCAAGAGTATGGAGATACTAGTATGGCGTGCAGATGAAATATATGAGTACATTCGCACCGAACATGATCAATTATGGAGCACTCTACTATCAAGAGTAGCTCGCGAAGAGTTTAAGAGTAATGTGAAGCCAATTGCAAAGAATAATAAATATGATGACCATCTGAGTCGAGTTCGAGGTGATCTGGATTGAAAAGATTTTATAGAAGTCAAGGATGTTACTGATCAAGGGCTAGAGAGGAAGTCGAAGATTGGCCCAAAGGGACTCCTGATACAAAGCAACTTATCCTGCTAGGGTGCTGGTCACACAACCATCTCAACTAGAGACTTCTAACCGAAAGGCCGAAGAGATGGAAAACTGAGAATGGAACTTCTAACATCATCCCAAATAATGGTCATCTCTTCATTGCTTGGCCCTCAGAAATCTCCAAAACCGCACACACAGGACTGCCTGTGCTTTGGGGTTTAGAGTCTCGAGCCCCGAACAAAGAACTAGCCTGGACAGTGATCCGAGGAGTAAACTTGAATCCGATCCATGGGGTGGCAACCGAGAACCTCAGCCACCATGAAGGTTTTTGCCCCCACCTCATTGGCATCAGAAGACATGAGGAAGAAAGAAGCTACTGATAAAGCTAAAGAAGCAAGAGAAAGCAAAAGAGGACCAAACCAAGAAAAAGAGGAATCTAATCAAAATCTACTAGAAAAACAAGAAAAGAAAGAACCAAACCGGCAAAAAGGCAGGAAATAGGAAAAAAACAAGGAGGATGAAGGACCAAGTAGAGAATAAAGCGACTAGGATGTCACCGATGCCAGAGAAGATGGTGGCGATTGAAAAAACCTCCATTTGGTGACTACAATGGCAGGAGAACGACTAACAAACGGAGCAAAAATTAAGCAGAGCAAAATAGAGAAAAGTGAGAGAAAAAAAGGCTTATTTATATTACTGACCAACAACCAAGATTTAAGCCCCTTACCATCGATTTTGACACATGGCATGCAATAAGGCCACCAAATCGCATGCCTCTTCATCGCATCGCTTATAGATTGAGCTACATAGTCCGATCTATGAAATAGTGCGGGGCCTACCAATGTTTGACACATGCCAAATCCCGATATGCCAAAAAAAGATCTTCGAATTTTCTTCTTCAAATCATTATGCCACAGCACCTCAAGCCCGCCATCCCTCGTAAATACGATGAGATTTACGAAACGATGCATTAATGATATGCCAAAATTTTCTCCATTGAATGCTGTTGATTTAACACCACAAGGAGAAGGTTAGACCAACGATCAAAAACCAATTTTGAGCCCAACTATTTCCTTCATCCGAAGTAGTGAAACTACTTCAAAGTCGAAAGTGGAAGATAAATATTGTAAAGATTATCCACCATCCGAACCGACCTTCCTCTCCTCAAGTCATGATCGAGCACCCATCAACAATTCGATAGGACTACCTCGAATGTCAAAAAGAGACCCAAAAAATCAAGGTGAGGCAACTTTATGTCATCAACTCCTATCCGACCCTCCATTTGAACATTTACCGACCTTAGGATAGGAATCTCACAGGCAACAAAAAACGAGATCCAATGATTAGGCTGGGTGCCGATACATATGAGGTGGATCATCTTTGCACTGATCTCAAACCACTAGCCTATTCAGCAAAGTGAACGATTCTTGAAATCTTCTAACAACCTTCAAAATATGGACAAAATCCACAATTGACATCTACGACTAACAATCCTGATTCGCAAGTTCGTAGATTTTGATTCCCTATCCTAATAGCCTATCAGATTGAGGCCTAACAAAATAGGGGACTGGGATATAACAGTCTACCAAATGCTAATATAAGGGTCTACGGCTCAATCTCTATACAAAAAGGTAATAAAGAGATCCTCAGATAAATCCAACTCCAGAGAACAAACCGCTCTTGCTCTTCTTTATCTTTTCTCTGCTGTTCTCAAGCTCCAACTGACTTAAATATCAGAGAATTTCCTCATCAAAAAACCTCTAACGAGAGAAGACTTATCTTGTAGGTTTTCTTCGGATACTCCAATCCTCAAACCAAAGCTGAGCTCCCAAGTCGGAAGGAGTCCAACCTGAACCACATTCATCTCAGACCAATCTTACAGCAACAGTAACAATCATAAATTATATAGTAAATTATATTATATAATTAAGAAGGAAACAAAGAAGTACTCAATTTTGTCTTGTTAGTATTTGAGCCTAGAGTTGAAAATAAGGAAGGCCGAGCTTAAACATTTTAGGGTGGGCAAAGCCCAAAAGAGAAGCTAAACTACAAGCCTGTACTAGGGCACTTCCCAGGCTAAGCTGGGATTCATGATGTGCTGGCCCAAGCCCAGCCAACTGGATCGTGTGCTTGAAAGGCATCAGTTCTAAACCTGGCTCAAACTTCAGGAGATCATAGGCAGGCATTTGGGAGCTATTCTCCGGCCATCGAGAAATATAACATTTTATTCGTATTCCAGTTAAAAAAACATAACTGATGTCAAAATGAAGGAAATACAGTTATCTGAGTAAGAGAGTTCATCACATGCCCATTGCTATCCATAAATTAGCTTTCACCCTCCTAACTAGTAATATACCACCCTTGTTTTTCTGGTAGGAATATTTCACACTGTTGAAATTATAAAGGATACAAGCAACACACCCTTCAGTGACTCCCATGTTTTAGCCGTTGACTGTTGACATCGTTCAACTCCTCCAATTGTACATTACATACAGTTAACAAAAGAATGTAGAGGGATCAACCTCTTAGAAAAAGTGTCTGGCAATGGCAATAACCATGCTTGGTGTCAAGCGGGTTTGGTCCCATCTATCAAATCCAAAAACATGATATGAAGGGGAAACTTAGATTAAGTAATCAAATGCATGGTACAGCATATTTCTCTTTGTATTTCTTCATTCGCATATAATTTAGTATACTATTTACCTGTAGAAATGATGCCCCACTGGCAATTGAAAAATGGGGCTCATGAAGACCACTGGTCGGGGACGGTGAGGAAATACTTCGACATGGCTTTCCTGAACCGTTTCTTGTATTGCATTGGAGATATAATAGTGGGCGATGCATTTTTGGGACCACCAAGGATGCCTGAGGCCTTGACCCAGGTTTCCAGGTGCTTATCCCATGTATACTGCCTCATGAAATCAATGATTCCTATAACAAGTTCCTTCTGATCCTCGTCAATGCCAACCAATAGCGAGTAGTCCATGACATCCACAGACTGGAATAAAAGGGAGGAAAAGGAAACAACAAAAGCACAAATATCAATACGATGAAAAGAATACTTACATATCTTTATCTTTTAAAACATGCAAGGTAACTTAAACAATCTTCCACAGAAAATTCTACTAAGCTGCAGTCAGCCATGGTGAAGAGGATTGTCGAAGTTATCCCTCATGAAAACAGCAAAACAACATAGACAACAAAACCATAACCAGAAGGCATTATCTTGATCAACTAGTTCATTGAACTTTCCTATTTTGCGAATTATTGCTGTCAGGATTCAGAATTGGAATTTCTTCTTCACCTTTTTTCAGAGTACCTATCAATCCAAATAGTTAAACTGAAAATCTGTGTCAGACCATATTCTGCTGCCCCCTAATTTCTGAGATGGATCACACAAAATGCTTGTATCATGTCACTCAATCCAAATACTTTAATGGAGGAATGATATACAGGCTTGTTGATGATTTAGTATAAGAAAAACTAATGGTTAGCACCAGAGAGATTCCGGTGAAAGATTTTTCAGATATGATAATTTTGCCAACATTTCTAAGTAAAAATTTTCAAAAAACAAAACAAGTTCCCTTTAGACATGCCAAACAATGGAATTACCCAATAATGATCAGAATGTCTCAAAAGTCTGAACTGGGGTAGTGTCCATATAGCAGCCCTGATCCGACCTGAATTTCAAAGGATTCATGTTGTTTTGCAAAATAGATGAAAGAAAAGAACAGGAAAATCCTCAAATGGAGGTTAGTCTAATCAGAAACAATTAGAGAGACCACAATCAGTTCCAAAATTACCCTGATACGGATAATCATTAAAGCCAGTTAAAACTTGGCTGCAATTTTAGTCATCATCAAGGTTATCATTCCAGCCAGTTATACATCTTATTCTTAACAGTAACCACACTGATGAGATACATGACAAGGCAGAATAAGAGGAACAAGACCTTTAAATGTTAAACCAGCTCCAACCTCACAGTGCAAAAACATGGTACAGAATTGGTTTTATGCTAAAAATGTAAAATCAGATATGTCATTTTATTGCATATAAGTTTGAAGACTAAGAGAACGAAAGGCACTAAACATTGTTTAGATGGATGTATAGCTTCTCAAAAAGTAATGGTATGGCAGATAATAAAGGTGAACAAGAGTAGCAACAAGTGAGCCACCGACAAGGCTTTACTCCTCTTTGCAATGCATCCGTATGTGAACTAATGACTATAAAGGAGGTCGCAGAATGACATGATAAATTGATGATATAGATAAGGTGGATACTAAATTCAGCTCTCAATAGACAGATCTGCATAATCAAGGTCATATAAAGAACCTCAACCAAAATAAGACCAAAGGAATATGATCTTGTGACACTTTATAAAGAAAATGAGTCCTAGTTAGAAGTGATAAACATACAGTAAATTCATATGAATGGATGCAATGGAAACTCATAGTTATGCAAGTTTTGCATATACAACTTCAGACCTTAAAAACACTCCATATAATAACAATAAATCTGTTGACGTTGCACATGTTGCTATCTCAGAAGTGAAGAGAGTCCAAGGATCCAAAAAAAACTATGATGAATGCCCATTGTAAAAAGGAAAAATATCAAAGTAGGCATTGCCAAAAAGAAGGAAATATAGTTAGACTGCATTAACACAATAGAAGGCCTTAAAAGTGCCAAAAAGATGATAAAGTGAAGCAGAACTGATTGAGATGGTATTAGGATGAGCAACAAAGACTGAGGACAGACTCATAAGGGATGCTTTTACATGTGGAATGCTTAGGAAAAAATAAGGTACTGAGGTAAGACCTAGGAATGCTTAGGAAAAAATAAGGTATTGAGGCAAACTCGCATACACATAATGATGAGCATTTGTGTGTGTGTGTGTGAGAGAGAGAGAGAGAGAGGAGAGAGGATAGTGTTCATAGAGCAGGTTATGAATGCAACCTTGTGGGTATAAAGGCTGAGAATCACAGGCGACTCCCATATTATAGAATAAGATTGACTAAAGTAATGGCACAGCATGGGCCAATCACATAGGTGTGAACCACCATACCTTTAGTATCAAGGCTGGGTTTGCACACATTGCTCAATCTGATAGAGTATATTTTGTGTTCTTAGAAGCATACCCTGTATTTTGTTAAGGTCATGAGAGGGAGGGTGGATCGGGTTGAAAAATAGATAACTCCCATCCACTGTTTGTTTCAAAAAATCTTATAGATGATAGATGAAAATGAGGGATTTTCCGTCCATCCTGGTCTACCAATTTACATCCCACCAAATTGGGAGCATACAGGAAAGGATAGATGGAGCACATGATAGATGGATTTATATATTGACAAAATTATCCTCATTAATTTTTTTGACAAGACCCTAACACTTCTTTTATTTTATTTTATTTATATTCACTATTTTTTATTAATTATTTATATGAAATTAATTAACCATTTAAAATTGAATTATAAATTAATTAGTTATTTATATTATTAATATACAAATAAATTAACTCATATAATTAATTGATAAACTTATTTATTTAATTACAATAAATTAAAATTAAATATTTATATTTTTTATATGATTATAAATTATAAATATTATAAATTTATATATTGACCTACTTCTTTAATATAAATAAATATTATAAATTGATAATAATAATATTTTTTATCAAATGATAATTTAGTAAAAAATGTTATATAAATATCATCCATCCTTCTTTTCGTTCCTCCTATACCAAATATAACAGGGAATCATTCTCATTCATCCTTTCATAGTTCACCAAACATATAAGAGGATGGACGAAAGACTCATCCATCCTTTCCCTCATCCATTCTTCCTTCAATCCATCCTTCATACCAAAAAGAAGGTCAAAGTTATACAAAAATAAAAGAGAAAAAGTTTGGAGCATCTAAAGAATACCCTTTAAACTTTACACAGTTTCAAAGCCTTAGGGCAAAACCACAATCGCACCTATAGTAATTCTTTTGGCAAATATTGGACACTTGCAAAAATAACTTTTGGAGCCATCCTTTCATCATTAAAGTTGATCTTTAGTGAGCATATAACTGGCTTGCAAATGCAGCTCAATAGAATCACCAATATCCTATATGGTACATGTATAAGCATTTTCATTGGTATCTCAACTCACTTTTATGGGAAGACTACTAAATAAAGAATCAAAAGATTTTAATACTATAATATATGCTGAGGACCTCTTGCAACCCAACCAAGTAGACCAAAGAAAAAGATATGTAAACAGGTAATAAAATTAATGAAAATTTGTTCAAATTGTATGGGAAGTGTTGGACACTCTAGTGTTTTGACTATGTGCAGAATGATTCAAAAAAGCAAAAGCCATGAATTCATGTAGAATTGCAACATATCAGAATGCTCCATTTGTACATCATGCAACATGTTTTGCAATAGATGACAAAGAAGGATTTGTCAAGAGAATTGGCAAAAGATGGAATAAGACTTGCTGGTTATGGTTATGGAACTGTTAAGACTTCTGAGAAATTATGGTTACAAACCATCATACTTTCATAGTGCTAGCAACAAATATCTGGCACAGGTTTCCATTGGCACTATTCACTGTGAAAATAACTCTTAATGATGTAAAGAGAGAGGCAAACCATTTATCCATCTTGTCAGATTTTACATGGTGTATGCAAAATATAGCTTCAGAAAAGCTCCCAAAAAGGAAAAGAAAATGATGAGTTATATAGAAATCAAGTATAACCATTTAGTGGTAAAACTTTCATCCATAATCAAAGATGGCATTCCCAGGGATAAGATTTTATACCGCAAGAAAAGAAGTATCATTCCATACAGCCCGTTCCAAGCTTCTCTTTGCCTTGCTTCCCAAAAAAATTGGCTTTGTGCGGAGCGTCTCTAACAAGTTCAGATCTAATAAAACTCTGTTGTCTCCAGAAGTATCAGGGTTATAACGGGAGCGCAATGAGCCTTTGAGATCATAAACTCTTGATATATTCCTCCTAAAGAAGAGATTCTCCATCACCATTAAATCCATCCTTACTTCCCGGCCACCTTTCAAGTGTTTGACAGTCACCTAAGATAAAGTGATAAATCATAAGCTCAAGGTGTATCACTCTATTTAACTCATTCAAATAAGTAAACTGAAATTATAATAGCAGATAGACAACCTGATAAATACCAAGGATTTTGGCTAGGCAAGTGGGGCTTCCAGAAGTGATTGACTCTGTCAAATACCTGAAGTATTCAGGAGCAAAGTCTTCAAAAGAATCTAACTCTGTTTTCGTGACTTGCTTTATGATAAATCTGTCATCCCATGACTTGGCAAAATACACGTTGCTTTTACCACCTTGCGCACTCCATTTCTTACAGCGGCTTAGGGAACGCATATAATCCAGTTCATTTGGGCAGCATTTCTTCCTCAGTGCATCAAATTGTCTTGCAAAATAACATGTCACCGAATATTTTACCTTGTCCGAAGGAAATGAAGAATCATCACCAAAAGAAATTCTGAAATGGGGTTCCTTGGGATCTGAAGGGTTATCCTGTAAGAGTTGAGTTCCATCAGATCCATAGGACCAAGACTGGGTATCATTTGACTGGTACTGGGCAACAGATTCTTGAGCCGCAAAATTCATAGCTTCTGCATGGTAGCCCATTTGATTCCGAATACTGCTGGTTTTGTCCTTTTCATTCAAGTCCCCATGCTGATTTAGTTTGGACGTTATGAATTCAGCATACTCTCTGGAAATCATGGCATAGGATATTATGCTGGTGGGCTCATCATCATATACTGCAATGACTCCATCAATAAGACCTGTTTGAGGAAGTAGCAATCGAGCCCCATCACTCACCATAAGGGACACTGATAAGATGTGTATGGGTGTATGACTGAGAAGAATATCCAATCTCTGTATATCCCTTGGAGACCTTCCAGAATAGGCTCTTCTCATGTTTGGAGTTGCATCCTTACACATGCTCACAGAATCTCCAGAGGCATCAAATGATGTGAATGAAGTCAAATGCAATGATGGAGACAATCCACCATGTACTCTGTCTCTGAATTTTAGAGCAGAATCAAATGAATAAACTCTAACTGGGGACATGACCTTCTTATAGCATGGGTTATCCATCAGACCCGAAGATCCAACTGAATCACCTTCAGAAACATTTTGGGTGGATCCATCACTAACTGCCCTGAACCAGTCCATGCCAAATCTATTTGATCAGATAGACTAGAGGCAGGTGAAGGTAAGTCCCAAGGATGAAGTGTCAATGCTAGCTTCAGCAACAACCTTTCTCTCATCATATCCGTTACAGTGACCAGAGGCCAAGTTAAGACCTGCTGGGCCCACATAACCCTCAATAGACTCAATTGAAAGGTCCATTTCAACCATGTTGATTGAATTACTCTCCAAAACCTGCAAGCTTAACTCCTCTTGCTGCTTTGACAACATAGATTTCCTGGGGGTTCCTAACAAGGTCGATGTCTTTGAAATATTTTTCTCAGATGAGGTCCAAAGCTGCCCATCTTTAGAAAATAATTCAGCCCTCCAATCTCTCAGCTTGGTGGGAGAGAAAATTTCTGGAAGTTTTGGATCAACCTTGGCAGTATAACTTTCAGCTTTAGACAATGAGTCCAACAGATATAGTAGATGATCCCACAAATAAGCATCAAGTAGAAGGTTGCGTCTCAAGCGATTGAGATCTAAAATATCAATCGTTGCATTGAATAGTTGAATGTTCTCTATCTTAACTGTTTGCAGCAAAACCTGCTGTCATGTAAGAAAGATATAATAAGAAACCTTTAAGAAAGATAATAAGAAACCTTTTTATCATCATTCAGAGTTGAACTTGAAGTGCCCTCTCAGAAGACTCCATCATCAGATTAAAAAAAATGGAAATCTAAAATAATCAACTGTTGATGAAACTTACTTCATACTCATTTTTTTCCCATTTAAGCAACTCCCTCAACTGAGTTATGTGCTTAGGTATGCTTGCCTTCAAAGGTTCATGCTCAGAAATTGTGATCTTCTTTTCAATTCCCTGAAGCCCTTTAGACACTTCCGCATGCAAGAATTCCACTTTATTGGATATCTATAAAGTAATCATGCAAATATATTAATAGTACAGTAATGCTTGAATAGAATGAACATAATATATTGAAGAAATTTAACAGCATACCTTAGCTGCCTCTTTTCTCACCAATTCTTGCTGAGTCTGGCTAGTGAAATCCAGAGTTGAGGGTGGCAAGTTAACAGATAAAATATCTACAGGGGAATAGCGAAAGAAGGCAACCATGCTCCCAAACCTGCCAAAAGAAAATAAGGAATGAATTGCACTTGAAGGACAAAAGTAAACAGGAGTTTAAATCAAAAGTTATTTTTCACATATAGTGACCACATACCCATAAAATCTTAGGCAGTCTCTCTGGAGAGAATGACCACAACTTGCAATACGGTTAGCAGTTGCATGATTTGAAAAGCTGAGCTCCAAGAATTTTCCAAATGAAAGCCCCCACGCAGCATCAGACATGACTACTCTATGTGCAGCAGGTGGGACTCCATCCTTAAGTTCACACTTAAGGCATCTATGCCACATCCAAATCCTCCCATCACGTTCTCCAGATAATTTTATCTCAGGAAGCCGCCTAACACTAATTGTAAGACTGCCTTGCTGGTGAGTATAACACTGAACATGGGCTTCTGCTGGCTCTTTACATATACGACAGTAAGATGTCTGTTTGCAAGTGACAACATTTTGTGTTAAAAAAGATAATAGCTCAATGGCTCAAAATAGTACATAATTCACTAACATGAATATTTACCTGGTCAAACAAGTCATCACGGAGATATCTTCCAAGTGGCTTATCAAAACTACCATAGAATTTGATACGGAAGAGTTGAGAGCGTTCACACACCATGCCTTTTAACACACAAGTGCTTGATAAGGAAACCAAGATGCTTTGATGATTTTCTGCAGTCGACAAGTACTCTGTCGGAACGTCATCCCTGTCATCCAAGTCTGTTCTTCTATGTTCATCACCAGATCTTAGATTCTTATCATTTGCTAAGTTGCGTGTTTCTATTACTGATTTCTCCAATATTTCGCCTTGATGAATTCCAATATAAGTTGGAAAATCTGAAGAACAACCTGGTTCTTTGAATCGGAATGGAGAGATTGAACTCCCAGCACCATAAGTAGATGTATGTAGAGTTGATCCAACTATAAAGTCCCTACAGTTTTGAGTATATGTTGAAGGCAAACCTAAGAAACTACCAGACTTCATACAATCAGATGACAGCTTGCATTCTTTTTGCTCAAATCTAATTTTCACTCCTTCCTTTTTTAAAGAAAAAACATTTGAGGATGGAGAAAGGCACTCTGTTTCAAGCTTGCTTCCTGATCCACCTCCTTGATACCTGTCTGCACTTGTTTGGCACATGTCAGAGATAGCTGAAGGAGATGCCATTGAAACAAAGGTATCAGCATTCACAAGCTTCTGCCCTGTGGTCGATGGAGGTTTCAAAGGAATTTTAGGAAGTGTGGCACCCTCATCTGCAAGAAATGAGGTCTCCAGTGACAGATGATAAGCTGCAAAGCTTGCAAATTGAACAACATGTTTAACCTTCTTTAATTCATCATGGCATGTACCCCTTAAAAGAACCTACATAAAGTAACATAACTTGATGAGGGACATGGTCCAAACCTGCAGAATACTAATTTAATAATAAAATAAAATCCCAGACATTACAACTTCTTTAGTATGATGTACAAGGCCAGTTGATTCCTGGTGCATGGAGTCTATGGACTATGGAGACCAGACAACATATGTAGATTGGGCATTTGTTTGAATATGAGCCAAAAGAAGAGTTACAGTGAAAAGAATGGGAAACTTAATAGGTTCGAGATTATGCACTATAAAGTTTTTCTAGCTCAAGTTTAGGATACAAAGTTACTTAGACAATAAGATATCCTGATCACTGTTCTAAAACAAGGTTATTAAATCAAAGTGCAGTGATATATGATGGCATAAGTCCATGTAACGTTCAATCTTTTAGGACATACCACCATATGAATATTTATACAATAGCCTAAACAACTTGATGGCAACATTGTGACTAGCAAGGTGCCAAGAGACCTGGATAATCCTGCCTAGGCACTTAGACAACTCAATCATCCAGTTGTCTGGCACTTTCCAGGCCTTCAAGCAAGATGACATCACAAGTGCTTAGCTGGCACCTGGCCACTTAGGGGTCATATTTGTCTCAGGCAAGTACCTTGTTTATTGATCTATGAATTTATTAAATTATTTTACTCATTCTCTGTTTATAAAACAAGCATTTCATTCAGGAGAGAAATAAATTGAATCCATTTATGAAGTTTTCCCTAGATACTGGTTGATGCTTTAATATATTATGTTTCTAAGGAAATTTAAATATTTCAAATCACTTAATAAAAAACATAAAACTAAAGTAATTAATCAAAGATCAAAATATCACATGATTTAAGTAGTTGATAACCTTATTATTTATCAATATGATGTTCTCAATACACTTTTATTAACTTTAGGAATTTAAATATGAAAATATACAATTTTATTAATTTTTATGTGCTTTTAGCACAACCACCTGCCGAACCAAGGTGTTCTACCTAGGCATTTAAATGGGTCAATGTCTCAGACTACCTAGGCAATTTGACAGTCACGCTCAATGATATACTGCTTTTACTTTTAAATAATCTTATTTCTTTGTTTCATACTTGTAACCACTTGTTTAAATGATATTATTTTTAGGAAGTAGAATAACTATCCTATTTCCAAGAGAAATGGAAGGAATACGTTAGACTAAATGGCAGTAGAAGCAAACAGAAGGCATAAGTAGTAAAGAAAAAACCTAGTTTTGAGATAAATGTAAAGATTGTGACTTCCAAGATTTAAGATAGTTGTCACTGAGGATATTGACAAAAAACACACTAATAAATCTTGATGGGCTTAACCATACAATCATGCTACAAAAGATAGCTTAAATTCAATAAGAGAGCCAAAATGAAGTTTGAGGCATTAAACCTTTGAGATTTGACCATGATATTGCACCTTCTCTACAGCAGTCACTTTAAGGCAACGTTATCTTGCCACAACATCAGAAGCCACCACTTTATTTAACTATTTCCAAGACTAGGTTGGTCAACCATCAATAAAAATGAAGATGACCACTTTAAGTTCCCAAAAAAAAAAAAAAACTATTAGCTAGATATTTGGGGAAAAAAAGTCTTCCCACTTCCTCGACCCAATAATCCTCCATCATCTGCATCAGTACTGTACATCAGGACTTCTCAATTACTCATCTAGCTCTAACCATGGATTCTTTTATATCATGATAGCCACATCATTCTTATGAGGCCTAGTAATTCCACCTTGCCAATTGCCATCCCAACCATCAGCCCGATCCCCTACCATGGTGCTCCTCACTCTTGTAAACCATCCAGCCTCAACTATCATTCTCCTGATTCCAAATGCCTCACACCTTGCATCTATTTTTCATTGATACTGGTGACGAGCAAGATTATTGAATAGAAAACTAGAAGAGAATGATTATTGTTTGTGTTTAGGCAATATGGTTGAAAATACGAATCAGCAGAAAGTCAGTGCCAGATTTTGCAATTTTGAGCTCGCCAACAACAAAGAAACACTAGAATAGCATTAAATCCCAAAACAGAAAGCAGAAAAACAGAGAAAATTATTGGGAAGAAGAGAGTGGCTGATGGAATGTTAATAGATGCAACCAAACACAAGTGGCCCACTCTGGTTGCAGGCCATGGTGGTGCTCTTGTTATTGTTCTTTAAGTAAATCAGCTCCCTCCTTTCTTCCAGCATTTTTAAAGTAAAGTCAAGAATAGTAAGGATTACATACAAATTTTAAATAGGAGAGCAACATAATATGTAACTAACATTTGACCAAGAGGTACTTGACAAAAGCCATTAATTTTTCGCTTACTACAAGCATAAAAATGTCATCTATAATCAGGTATGACTCCAAGAGTCATAGGAATAAATCCACAAAAATATTATACATGAACGCTATTCTTAAAAAAATGATTCTGTGTCTTATTTAATCAAGTTATAACAAATCAGTTCTTGTTGAAGATAGAAAAATATGCTATAGTATCAACTTCCTAAGAGTGTGTGGTGCAGGTAATGATAAGTCTATGTCAAGATGCTGTGTACCCATGTCACTTAGGCATTAGCAATGTTCCATATGAAACCTTCATGACATCATGAACTTTTTTGACAATCAAAAGATTTAGGGAAAATAATTTATTGGTTCCAAATCTAATCAAAACTGGATACACAATATATGCAGCTCTATGGTTAATTCAGAAGACAGAATGACAATTTCCAGTGTGCCATATATATTCCAAATACCTGTATCTAAAAGTTTTGAGATAAGAATACATAGACAAGTTCATTTGACTGTTTTCATTCTTCCGAACAGGCAGAAGCAGAAAATCAATTAAAATGCATCCATTCAGCAGTCATATCATCATAGTTATCATGCCAATTATGTGATTCACATTAACAGTACAAGGGATGTCCACATCCAATAATGAGGGATTAGATGATGGAAGTATAAATTTTGCTTGTATTCTAATAATATCTCTAGAGAACATGGTTTGCTTTGGGTTCGGAGGCAAGGCACCTTCAACGTCACCTAAGGTGTATAACAGGGTTCTGTTTCAAAGGTTCAAAGAGACTTATTCAAAAGGACATAATAGAATGGATGCACCGGCAGTTTGGTGCCACTTGAATGTGGGAAGTGATACTACTTCCAAACTGAACCACCTTTACATGAAACAAGAAGGATGGAAATGTTTGGTAACCTAGACCATGGGCATTCAATAAAGTCAGCATCATGGAGGTGTTAAGTTGAAGCAACAATAAATCTAAATCTTCTCTACTATCTGTTTACCACATTACCATTAGTCATATCTTTTCTTTAGTTGGAATACAGCCTTGTTCCATATGCACATTTCCTTCAAGGAGTGACTTCCATTTTCTTGTATTCAGGACCTAAGAGCCCAAGACACTAGACTCTATCATCCTTTAGTATGTACAACATGAGAGCAGATGTTTTCAATTAGCTAAAAATCAAAACATTACAAAAGGCATCAAAGCAATTCAGTATGTTTCCACCTAACTAGCCTAAAGCAGGCCAGCACCTAATTTAGCTGTTTCAAGTATCATAAGGATATAGATCATAAGGATGTAGTAGCAAACCACTTAAGATGCTTGAACAATGGAAAATTAGAATCCTCATCTTTATGGTTTTACATTAGATTTATATAATTACTTTTTAAATCATCTTCCATACTGCAAATTTTAAAAAAGCCTTAGAATCCATTCCCTAATTTACAGACAAGAATAATGGTCCATGGAACAGGCTTTATGATATTGATATCATCTCTCAGATTAGAAACAAGAAAAATGGTTAAATTAATTATAAAACTAAAAAACAGACTAAAAGCATATAAACCTTGTGGCTCTCAACAATTGAAGCATATCACTTGCATTATATATCTGTACTTGCATCAACTTTCAAAAGAAAAAACAAGGAGTTATAACACCAATGATAAATTTTCAAGCATGCAATGGCAACATATGAGCAGGAAATTGACAGTTACCGTGCACCCTAACCGTCTTGGACAGCCTTCAAAGAACATCAAAGTTTTAACAGCCTTCTTGTTTGGATGGTTAGCAGAAGAACCTTCTTCAGAAACTTTCTCCACCCGGAACATTTCACAGTGTCCTAACCTAGCTGAAGCAACATTATCAATGG
Organism: Elaeis guineensis; assembly: GCF_000442705.2. Taxonomy (NCBI): domain Eukaryota; kingdom Viridiplantae; phylum Streptophyta; class Magnoliopsida; order Arecales; family Arecaceae; genus Elaeis; species Elaeis guineensis. The sequence continues at coordinate 69,236,689 of NC_025995.2, read as the reverse complement.
ATGGAACTATCTGAGCACCAGTACACCGTGATATTCTCTCCAAAAGTGGCCTCTTGACATTCAACACCAATGATATCTCTTTTGCCAAAAGATACTCTTGAGCATATGAAGAGACACTTTTTTCAACTAGAAGCACATTTGGGCGATGGAGCTCTATCTTTCCAACAGCCATTTTCAGGTGATCAATTTCCTGTGCAACTGGACCTTTAGAGTCTGAATTGGATATAAGTAGAGATGAAAATACAAACAAGGTCAGATTATAACCTGTTCAAGTACAGTATCTATTGAAGCCAACTTATTTGGAACTTTCTGGTACTCCAGTGCTCCTCCCAAAAGAAGCAACCTAGGATTTTTATGCTGTGAGACCATGCGTTTATGTTTTATATTCTTAGTACAAACTACTCCTTTAATAAGGGTGCTGCAAATAGAATGAATAACCTCCCATGAGTTTCCCAAACAAGGTGACAAAATGGTAAAAAATTCTTGAATAAATATTAAATTACCATAATGCATACCTATCGATTGGCCTTCCTGAAGCTATACACTTGACCTTGACATAATCACCAGGATCCATGCTGCCACCTTTGCTGGTATCAGGTTTCACAAAATTAGCTGCTTGCCATGCCAGCGAGGAAACAACTTCCAGCCAGCCCTCCCCACCATTCTCATTCCCAACATGAACACCTTCCCCTTTCAATAACTGAGAGACAAGGACCCTGAAATGCCCACGTACAGAATTTCTTAAAAGTTCTTTCTGCGCTTCATTAGATTTTTCCTTTATCCGGAACACATCACTACTGAAGCTACTAGATGAGAATAGCTTGCCTGAATCACCGACCTCATCATCGTCATCATCATACTCAAAAACTCCAGTCTCCACATCATCCCCCTCATCTTCAGGGGGCGGAGGATACCAAATCTCCAAATTGTTCTCAAAATCCAAGGGCTGTTGAGCCTTTTGGCAATCTTGATTCTGGTAAACTGAAAGATTGTCATATGTGCAATCACTGCCATGTTCCAGCAAATCCTCAGACTCCCCTCCAGGTTTACGCAAGTAACGTAGAGAATCTTGATCAAAAAGACCAATCTTTCGCGACATAGGGCTAACATCCCCTTTCTCAACTGTCCTACTAGGGCTGTCTAAAGGACTTGAAGTCATCGACTTGAAACTGCAGATCTCATTTACAGTACAAGTACTAATAGCATCTATATCAGAGACATCCTGAGAGAACTCAATCAACGGGCTCAAAAATTGCTTCCCAGCTTCATCAACCACTCCTTCCATATCACTCCTTCAAAATTATAAAACCAATTACTCAATATCCACACAAAGAATATCCTCATATCCAAAGGATGTAAAAGGAAAAAGAATTACCTGCAGGTGGAGCAACGAAGCATCTGTGCAGATGAAAACTGCCGCAGCTCTGGCGGACCACCAAGTTTGCTGTTACTGACGGATCCAGACAGAGGTGACTTTGGGACGAACTCTGGAGACACCAAAGGACTAACTTTCTCACTCCGGCGCTTCACAGCCACGTCTGTGTGCCCAGAAATGGCCTGGAAGCAGAACTTGCAGTACTTGGGCTGCTGCTCCACTGGTTCCACACTCGAGCCGCTGCTGCCCCCGCTCTGCATGCACTTCCGGCAGAACACCCGGCCGCAACTCTGGCACCGGTGCCCACAAACGGACCCTCCCAACCCCGCCCGGCACTCGTAACACATCAGGCGGTCGCTGCTGCCACCGCCAACGCCGCCCGGCATCAACGATTTGGAGACACTTGCAAACGGACAGAAGATCAAAGACCTGACCTTTTGTATCAGATCAAGAATTAGGTGATCGGCTACTCCCATAAACTTAAACTGCTCCTAGTCATAAAAAACCCAGCAGTTCCCCTTCCCTCCTCATAAAAATCCCTCCTTTCAACCAAAGATCTATCGGGGCAAAAATGAAAAAAGCTCCGAAGGTTACAGAGATTGATAACAAGCATTCGACTGTCCACCGGAAAAAATACCAAGGGGACAAGGTGAAATCTTTAGAAATGAGCAGTAAAGCCCTCACCCTCCTGAGAGACCAAAAATTCTCTACGAAGTGATGGCGACGATGTTATGTATATATACAATCGAAGCAAAAGGATCAAACCCAATGCAAAGAGAAGCCAGAAACCCTACTATATCATACCAGAATCGAATGACATGCAGCAGCACTAGAAGAGATCACGGATGCCGCTAACCGACCCCCGACTGCTCAACAAGGCATCCGAGTGGGTCTCTGACCATGGGGCGAGAGAGTACACCGAATCTGAGACAGAGACTATATGAGGGGAAGGATTAAGAGGAGGAGGAGGAGGAGGGAAAGGGCTCCGTATCTTTGCGAAGCGGAGTGGATATTGTAAATCGCCGTGGCGGTGGTGGAGGATCCCATTGTCCAGCGAGAAATCCTGCTTCAATTAACCTGCCAAATATATTCTGGAAACCCAAAAAAAAGGGAATGGAAAGACGGGGAGAATTAAGAGCGCTGTTCAACGATCTTGGTTTCTTTATTCACGAGGAGGAAAGACCAGAACGAGCAGAAAAGATAGACAGAGAGAGAGAGAGAGAGCGAGCGGAAATTTTGGGTAAGAGATACCAGGCTGTTGGGTGGGCCGGCAGCGGCTTGTCCTAATCTATGACATAAGAAAATTATAAAATTAAACGGGGCATGAGATTATTTTTTTTTTAAAATAAAACGTCATAATATTAATATGCTAAATATAATTTTTACATATTTTTAAAATAATATATTGTCAATTTTTGAATATAAAAATAATATATTTACACTATAATTTTTAATTATTTTTAAAATATTATACAGTCAATTTTATGAATATAAAAATAATATGTTTACATTGCCAAAAGGTCTTATATTAAAAGATCAATAAATTTTTGATTTATCTAAATTAGGGTAAAGGACAAGATTTTTAGTAGGATTTTTTTTTTAATTTATAATTTATATTCCAATCTATGACTAGATTATGTGAAATGAAACAATTACTGTAAGAGATATTTCTAGTCTTATGAGATAATTTGTTACATGATACCTCAAAAATATTTTGAATTATATATATAATAAATAACTTCTATAATTATTATAATAAAATAATAATATAAAAAATGTTACAATCTGGTGTGTATTGCAATAAATGTGACCATTTGATGGTTATTGTTGAATACATGATTTAATATTATTTGATTAGCATTTACAAATAAAAAAGGAAAGATTCATAAAACCTATTATGGATAGAATGATCTCAATAAATATCCATTTTCACTATCTATTTCTATATACCCTCTATAATTGAAAAAGCTTTGAAGAGATGGGAAAGAATTATCTAACTAAAAAATAATAATATTATTTATTACAAAAGGTATGGAGGGTATTTTGCCAACAAATTTGTAAGACAAGTTTAAATGAGGTGCTAGCATCCATTCTACCTTATGAGTATCTAATTATAACAATACTGACCCTAAAGATATTGTATTGAAACTCATACTCTCTTTATTTAAAAAGAACTATAATTTTATTTTTCTCTTTCCACATGCCTTGGTCTCATTGAGCATGAAAAACAAAAAATATTGTTGACATTTTTCAATACATAGCTTTTTCCTCAAGTTCTAGAGCTCTTTAAAATTAAGTTTAAACCACGATCTTCATCCAAAAAACCTTTTCTCCGGCTGTATTCGCACGAGGCCTCATTGTCTAGAGATAAATTTATTTAGTTTTTATCAATCTTAGATATTTTTATTTCTTTCTAATCTCTTTTTAAATTAGTAATTCTTATCTAATTCTTTAATATAAATTTGAATTGAAATAGATAATGAAGATGTATCTCAAAATCTTCTCAAGGATCTCCCATATAGGCCTCTTTTTTTGCTTTTATAATTCTAAATGTGTTCTCACTTAACTAAGTATATTTTCTATCTCAATTAATTAGTATCTTTATTATTATCAAACCATTTGGTGTATTTATGCCCTTTAAATATTCTAGCACATGTATCATACACATAGAAATCTAGTAAATATAACAAGATTTATGTTATTAAGCTTCAATCTTCTTAGAAGCTTGAATAAAATGTTTGGTGCAGATAACCTCCTTTTTTTCTTTAAAAAGAAGAAAAAAAATAGGATTAAGAAAGAAATGGAGAGATATTTGAGATTTCTTGAGAGAATAAAAGAGAAATGGAAACTATACCTACACATGTATGTAAGATAAGTAAGCATTTAAATTTAAAAGTTTCAATTTGAACTTGTGTGGAAAAGCAAAATAGGACAATAAACTAGAATGTTCTATACCTCCATGATTGATAAAAGTAGAGAGAGTTATTCTTTAGGGATTCCATCCAGTCCCTTATAAGTAACAACAATTTCTACGAGTCTAATTTTATATCATCTGAGGGTTTCATTTTGTCTTTTTGATTTCAACTATATATTTTCTTAGAGTCTCCAAAAAGCTGGAGAGGTTTTTTATAGTTCTAAAAAGAATGAAGAGAAAATTTTTTTTAAAGAGTTTTGTGGGTTCAAAGATGAGAGATCGCAAATTAGTAGTGGTGTTGAATCATTAATAGGAAATGTTACATATACATTGCACATGCAAAGATTGAGTAAATATAACTAGATTTATATTTTTGAGCTTCCCTTCATTTTAGAGGCTTGAATAACAAGAAATTAAGTGAAAAGTAGCATAGTATCTAATGACTTAATTTCTAATTCTAACTACATCTAGATATATAGTTGGTGGGGGATAAGCCCTTTCTTTTTCTCAAAAATTATGAAAAGGCGAGGAGATATTTCTAAAATTTCTTAAAAGAATTAAAGCAAGATAGAAAAAAGTATATCTTCAAATATTTGTAAGATGAGTAGGCTTATGAATCCAAAAGTTTCCAAAATCGATTTGAGTAGAAAAGCAAAAAATTTTCTTTCTTTATAACTGCTAAAAATAAAGAGAGAAAGAGAGAGAGATTTCACTACGCCCACAGCTATTGACCATTGAAGCATCCCTCCCCAAATAATAACCTTTTTGCTTGCTTTTTTGATAGTCTAGGTCAGATTTTTTGAGAATTTTATTTTTTATTTTTCTAGATTTTTTCTCTATGTTGCTATAAAGTCTTTAAACTATGGAAGGATCATGTAGTTATTGGGAAGAAGGAAAAGGAGGATTTAATAGAAGAGTTTAGTGGGTTAAGGATGAGAAAGAATTGTTGACGATAGTTATTAAAAAAATTATATTTTTTTAGTATTTTTTATCAAAAAAAATTTTAAATGAATGAGGAAGGTTTGATTTGGAGATTTTGAATAGGTAGAAGAATGGTTTACCATTGATGAGAAAGGGTAAGAACAAAATGAGGTGGTTAATGATTGGGGATCCAATTTCTATTTTTCCCATCATGATTTGGGAGGATGGAATCGAAAGGGATTAGAAGTTTGGAGTTAAATAAGTGATAGCCAAATTTTTAGAAAGGTTAAAAGGTGAGAATAAATATGATATAGGAAAGAAACATGAGGATCTATAATTCTTTATTAATCAAAATTAGAGAACGATCTTTCAAATATATTGTGAAGTTTTTAGAGAGATCTATTGAGAAGTTGAAAAGCTTCTTAAGTTTTTGGATCATTTTAGATTTGGGATCTAGGTACAAGAGGAAGAAAATAAAATCTTGAGAAGTTATGATAGATATAGGAATTTTATTATGCCCAAATAAAGCTAAAAGATGATGATCTAGAGGTGAAGAAGACTATGTTTCATGATTACTTGGTAGCCAGTTTTTCATATGGAAGTCGATTGAGTCGGCTAAAGAGTGTCAAAATTGATTGGCCTATGTGAATAGTGAATTCACTCAACTTATGTTGAGGGCTTCCATATTTGTGTTCTTCTCTTTGGATCATAAAGTCCCCAGTTTGATATTTTTTTGAAATATATTAATGATGAAATCATAGGTGAGAAAAGTAAAGGCTTGCATATTTATAGAGGAAGTCGCTTCAAAATTAATTGATCTACTTTATCCTTGAAACTAATGTTATTTTGAGAGCTTGTAACTTGAATGTCGTAGATAATATTGGATTTGGTACTGAGATGAGCGAAAAAGAGTTTTATTTTTTCTCCTTTTCTTTTGTAGTTGTGAGTGCTTTTTTTTTGAACTTTGTAGTCTAGATGGTGTTGATCTTATTTTATTTTTATTTTTTATTTTTTATTATTTACAATGAATTGGATGTAATTTTCACTACAATAGAAGTAGTGTATAGCCACTGAGTTCTTGTAACACTTAGAAAAAAGTATTACAATAAATATTCTTTAGTCATGATTTTAAGAAATATCATAAAAAATTTATAATATTATATTACTTTATGAGTAGTGTTACTAAAAATTATTATATAGTGATTGTATCTTTAATAACAGCACAAATTGAATTATCTTTATTTTAAAAAATTTATGAAGAAAAAAATTATATGAAAATACAGGATCGGATATATTAAGTTAATGACACTTTTAAATACTTTTAAAAAAATTATTTTGAAAATATCAAAAAGAAAAGATGAAGTTATTCATTTTTTATCAAGAGAAAAAATCAAACTTTTATGAAAATAAATAATTATTAAAATATGAGTATCACAACATATTTCAAATGACAAATATGTTTTGTAATTTGAATAATTTTTTAATAAGCAATAATAAACATTAATTTTTATAAACTATATCGTTGTTGTGGTAGTTTGTTGTTTCCTTTTCTAATTAATATATTAATATTTTGATTCTCCTTATAGGTGGTGCATAGAATGGTTTTTTATTTTTTGTACTGAATTCTTGCATTTCATAAATGCAGAAAAATGTAAGCATCTAATATCTCATATCAAATTAGTCGATACCTATGTTGCATTTTTGAAAATGTAAAGGGATATAGTGGATGGAATTTTTTTTAATTTTTTCTAACATCTTTCAACTGCAGGGGATCATATGATACCTTGTAGGTACTTGATGGATGAAATATATTGGCAAGTTTTTTTTTTTCCTTTTATTTACCCAAAGACATATAAAAGAAGACGAGAAACTTGTGAGTTTGAGATCTTGGTAGAAGAGGATCAAAGGAAATGAAAACCTAAGAAGTCATGATAAGTAGGTATTATGCTAGGCTCGACTAAAGCTAAAAGAGGATGAATCCCTATATAAATAAAGAATAAAATATTCTCTAATTATTTGGTAGCTAATTTCTCATATTAGAATTAGTTGACTTTGCTGAATAGCATTGAAACTAGTTGGCTTAGTTGAATAGCCAATTCACTCAAATTGAGCTGAAATCTATTATATTTGTGTAGTTTTCTTTGGAGGATGAGGTCCCCAAGTTCACTTTTTCTTTTTTGCTTTTGAATTTTGCCGATTATCACATAATTGGTCTGCTTAAAACCCGAAATTAATGTTACTTTTGGGGATTGTAACTCAAAACCTTTTGATATTATTGGTTGGTATTGGGAAGAGTGAAAAGGAACTTTATTTTTCTCTTGTTTTATTATTGTTTTTTCATTATCTCATTGAGTTGGGTGTGATTTCCTCTCCCTTTTTCTCAAAAAAAAAAAAAAAAGAAAAAAAGAAAGAAAGAAAGAAAAAGAGTAATTAAGCTTACATGCTCACATGCTAATTGAACTGGTGCTGGCACATTAGGCATAATTATTGAACAAAATATTGGCATCCTTTTTCCCATCTCTCATTACATTTTTTTATATACTCTTTCTTGCTATGTTTCCACTCCATTGTTTTGAGCATTGCATGGCCATGGGATAACCATCTGCACATCCATTGCACACCATATACATTGCCATCTTTGGGCTTTGTATTCATAGCCCTAACAATGTAGAATATGCCATTAGGACTATTCCTTGAAACATCGATGCATCACCACAAGCCAAGTTGCTTCAATCATCGAGTTATACTTTTCGATAATGGGCATCCATGCCATGTCCTTGATAATGTAAATATTCTTTTCTATCATCACAAATTTTTTTTGCCAGTGACCATACTGGGGAACTTTTTTTAAAGATGTGGGTTTGGGTGTGGTGGAAGACGGTGCTGTTCATAAGTTGATTAGATACATATAGCAACAAATAATGGTGAGCTAATGTATATATGGAGGGGGGATTCAAAGATTTGAGCATAGAGCAAGAGAAAAATTGAACCATGAGCAAAAAAGATTCATCAAGTAAGAGGAGAGAGTAACAAGGCAAGGTAGAGATAGGCATGCATGCAAGATAATGGGAGGGTAAGGATGGTAGTAGGGTGAGATGAAAGATATCCAGATAGTCTAGATATATGAAGGAACGATGAAAGAATCAGTAAGAGAGGACCATGAAGATTAAAGAGCAAAATCTTTTATGAGAGTTTATAAGGTGTTTGTTATACTGAAAGTAGCTATTACATATATGTGTCATGATCCATAAGCTACTACAGTTTTCCGACCATGATGTAAAAGGGTCATGAGAGATATTCTACCTCATTCGCAAGATAATACCTCTAATCCAGGAGATTATTAAGTAAATTATTTATAATATGGAATGTCATTCCATATTAGCATGTAAGTAGTAGGTAACGAATTTGGGTAAGGGTACAGTATTACTTAAGAGAGATATAGCAAAGTGCATCCACCTATCTCTCTTTATGTATCTTTAATTCTTTCCTTATGTTGTTTCTCTATTACATCAAATTTGATATAGCTTTAATAAGGTTAAGATATTACTCGAAGGAAAAATATTTCAAAATATATACTCTTTTTTAAATGTACGTAAATATCCCAAACCCAGTAATGAAAACTTAGCAACTTAATACTCAACCAAACCTTATATTTGCCAACAAACAATACAAGTTAGATTAATTGCTTCGATACATATCATACAAATAACTTCTTAGCAATATTTTTATTTGAGTAGACCTCATTTATTGCACTTTTGCAAATGAGATTGTTTTGATAAGTGATATATGGATCTTGAACTATAAAATATTGATTATAATTAATTTTCTTTACTTTTAGTGAAAAAGTTTCAACAGGGCCAACATAAACTTAGTTGGAAACATTTATGAAAGCCTAGCAAAAATTGATTATGATGCCTTGATTGCAATTAAATTGTTCCCTAGATATAACTTTCAGTTTTAATTCTTTTAGGAGTTACTAAGGAAATATAAAAGGCTTTATAGGGTGCATATCTAGAAGTGTAAGATAAACTTTTAATCCCAACAACACACATTTTAATTTGTGTATGTACTTCTTGTAGTGTTAAAGATGATATTTCTTCAAAATAAAAGTCTCACAAAGCAATGATTCAACCCTTAAAATTACTAACAACCATTTCGGTTAAATAAATTAACTATAGATACTAGAAAAAACCTTTCAAATTAGATGATTTTACTATGTTTGTTGTTTTTCAAATGCCAACTGTTGGGTATGAAATAACCCCAGCCGAAGTTCGTAAAAGGCCGACCCTTTCAGGACTCTTCCAACTTCCGATCTTGTGCGGCATCTTTTTGAACTCCCTCGACCGTCCGAGCTTCCATAATACCATCTGGACTTCTCCGATAATGAGCTCCTCCATTCATCTACCGGGCTGCTCCAAATGCTTTCTGAGCTTCACTATCAGCCGATTTTCTACAGTGATCGACTATTCTCCGAATCTCTTCCAGACTTCTTCCGGCCACGAACGACTTTACTCCGAACTTCTTCTGGACTTCGTCAATGTCCGAGCTTCTCCAACAGCAGGACTTCTACAGTAACCAGACTCCACCCAAGTTTCTATGACGGTCGACCGCCTTTCGGATTTCATCCGAGCTCCTACAAGAGCCGGATCCCAGCCGAACTTCTATAGAGGATTGATTCCAGACAAATTTCTACAACGGACGGACTCCACCAGTCGGATCTCTATCCCGGACTTCTATTGCGAGCGGACTTCATCCGAACTTCTACAACAAGAAGTCTTCATTCGAGCTTCCACAGCAACCGGTCTTCATCCGAGTTTCTACAATAAGCGGCCTCCTTTCAGACTCTTATAAGAGCCGGACTCCATCCAAACTTCTACAACAGAATTGAATCCTGGACTCCTCCAATGTTCGACCTTCCCCAGTGTCCTCAAGACTCCTCCAGCGGACGAACCTCCACAACACCATCCGAACTCCACTGTCGGACGATCCTCTGTCAGATTCCTCATGAAACCGGACCTCTCCGACGGATAATCTTCAGACGAGCTTCCACATCAGGCAAATTTCAGACGGACTCTTCTAGTAGTCAGACTCTTATCGGACTTCTCCAACAGAAAATCTCTGTCCGAACTTCTACAGCAGATGACTTTCGCCTGCAACATCAGCACCCAAGGCACCCGACAACAGTGGACTCATCGGCAACCTCAAAAATATCCAAGCTTCTCTTCGATTGCAGAGACAGAGAGCCATTCCGCTCCATCAGACGTCCCAGTCGAGCTTCAGCCGTCAGACCCGAACTCTCCGACAAGTTGTGATAATGGACACCACTCCACTCTCTGTAACAGATTTCACGTGGCCCCACCACTCTCTGGCAAGTCGCGACAACGGACACCACTCCACTCTCCATAACAAACTCTACGTGGCCCTGAACGATCCTCTGACGCCACTACTCTCCGTAACAAACTCCGTGTGGCCCCGAATGGCCTACTACCAGGTAGTTACAGATGTCGCTGTCAATCAGTTACGCTCTCCATCTATAAAAAGAGACCTCCAGATACGTTCTTCTCTAAGCTCTAAACTCTATCTCGAAACTCTGCTAAAATTTCATTCGAGTGCTCCATTTCTGTTGAGGCAGAGTACTGACTTGAGCATTGGAGGGTCTTGCCAGAGCACCTCCAACTCCGATTTAGACTTTCCTTGTAGGTCCCGATGGCGGATGCGATCCCCTCGACTCCAGCTTCTCCGACGTCGGTGGAATTCTGCACCAACAAAATTGGTGCTAGAGGAAGGGCGACTGTGTCTTCGCAGTACCCTTGTTCTTAAAGGAGTACTCAATGGGATTATCTTTAGTCATCTTCTTCGATATTTTCTCTTTCTCCTGTCAAATCTCCACCTGATGCCTCTCCGAAAGACATCCACCAGGTGATCCACGACCTCCGCGGCCAGATCTCAGCGAGACCCGCAAGCTCCGACCTCATCTTTAGTTTTTCAGGCTCTTCCTCCTCCGGCAACGGCAGTCGGCATGGAGCAGTTCGACTTGCTGGTTCAGCAGGTCAGGGGCCTCACCGAAGCAATGCAGGCCATGCAGCAGCAGCCGCAGACATCTGTGCGGCTGGAAAGAGCATCGTCGGAGTTCCAGAATCCGACGATCGGGCGGGCCACTTGGGCCAATCACCCTGTCTTCCCCGAAAAAGGAAAGCAGAAGGCGGAGAGCCCTCCATCCGATCATGATTCCACCATTGGAGGGTCCCTACCTCTGTTCTACCAGAAGACCCTCGAGACTCGCAGTCGAGAGGACTTCCTGGATCAAAGATTTCAGGAGATGAATCGGTGGATCGAAGAGCTCCACCATGCTCCCACTGCTTACGATGAGGACATCTGTACTGACCCTCCTTTCTCTCAAATGATTATGCAGGAACCAATCTCGCCAAATTTCAAGCTCCCCCAATTCGAGAGCTACGACGGGACCTCAGATTTGGTTGATCACCTGGAGGCCTTTCGGACAATGATGCTGCTCCATGGTGCGCCAGACACCATCCTGTGTCGAGCTTTTCCGTCTACCTTGAAAGGAGCAGCAAGAAATTGATACTCGACACTGAAATCGAGTACTATCTTCTCCTTTGATAAGATGAACCACCAGTTTGTTGCTCATTTCATCAGCAGCCGGCGTCCCTGGAGAGGTTCGGAGTCCCTCATTAACATCAAGCAGAAGGAGGGAGAATCTATCCGAACTTGTGTTAACCATTTTAACACCGCCACATTGGAGGTCCGGAACTTGGACCAGTCAGATGCAATGGCCGTCCTGAAAAGCGATCTTCAAAAGAACGATCTTCTATTTTCTCTGGAAAAGAAGTATCCCAGGGACTTCATTGATCTGCTGGCTCGGGCCGAAGGATATGCCTGAGCAGAGGAAACCTTCAAGCTAAAGGATGAGGAGTCCGCGAAGGAGCGGTAGGTGGGTGACTCCAGCAAGCTCGCAGTTGAAAAAGGCCACGTTCTCGAACTCTCCCTGGACACAAGCGTGTCCGCACTCCTCTCTGGGCTCGTAGGCAGAGGAGCCCGAACCGCAGGATTCGGTGGAGCTCTTCCCCAAGAAGATTCCACAGCTATACCCCCCTCAATGCTCCAAAAGCTCAAGTGCTGATGGAGGTCAGGGAGCAGCTGCCAAAACCAGAAAGGATGCGCACACACCCCAGGAAGCGCAACCCTAATAAGTTCTGCCTCTATCATCGTGACCACGGCCATGACATGGAGGAGTGTATTCAGCTTCGAGATGAGATCGAAGAGCTCATCAGACGAGGTCGGCTCGACAGATTTATTCGACGCCGGCTTGAAGGTAGGGAAGATCGGCTGAGGGTCCTACTACAACCGGAGCCGCCAAGGAGGGAGGAACAGCCTGAAGATCGGCCTCCAATTTGGATCATCAACACCATCTCTGAAGGACCCCGACGGGGAGCAGACCTTCCACGATTATGAGATTTGAAAAATCTACGAATGTATTACCAATAACTTTGCCTTAAATAAAAGTTTCTTTCATATTCGCATATCTTTTCTTTTGGCATGAGCTTGTAACGACAGGGAGTAGCTTCTTCAGACAATCGAAACTAAGTATGTCAAGAACAAGAGGAGGACTTCATCCTGACACAAACGAAGGCCCGATTATTTAGAGACCAATGTGGGGAGAGGCCCTTGCAACGACCTTTATACACCCCCACAGCCATGTTAGAAACAGGAGGAGAACCTCGTCCTAACATGAGCAAAGTCGAAGATCCGATTATTTAGAGATCGGATGGGGGGGAGAGGCCCTTGCAACGGCCTTTATGCGCCCCCACAGTCATATTAGAAACAGGAGAAGAACCTCATCCTAACATGAGCAAAATCGAAGGCCCGATTATTTAGAGACCGGATGGGAAGAAAAGCTCTTGCAACGATCCTTATGTGCCCCCACAGTCATGTTAGGAACAGGAGGAGAACCTCGTCCTAACATGAGCAAAGTCGAAGGTCCGATTATTTAGAGATCGGATGGGGGGAGAGGCCCTTGCAATGGCCCTTATGCGCCCCCACAGTCATGTTAGGAACAGGAGGAGAATCTCGTCCTAACATGAGCAAGATCGAAGGCCTGGTTATTTAGAGATCGGATGGAGGAAGAGGCCCTTGCAACGGCCCTTACGTGCCCCCACAGCCCTGTTAGAAATAAGAGAAAAACCTCGTCCTAACATGAGCTGAAATTGACTGTGTCGGGAACAGGAGGAGAACCTCATCTTGACACAAACAAAAATCTGATCGTTCAAGACCGGATGAGGAGGAAAACCTCCTCAATGGCTCCTCTACACCCTTACAACCCCGTTAAGAGTAGAGAAAAAATTCTCACTCGAACACAAAAAAAAAGGAAGGAGAGAAAAAGGAAAAGCGACGAGCTACGCCAGTGATAAGGAAAAAATAAACTACATCAAAGACACAAGAAACTTCGACTCAATGGAGAAGGAGACTCTTATCAAAAATCCTCAATCTCTAAGAGGGAACTCAACACTGACCAAAGAAAATTGACTTCCTCAAGGTAATGAGAAGTTCGGGCCCCCATGCTCGAGCACTGGGAGGAAGCGTCAAACTCGAATGGCTTCGAAAAGACCTTCGATCATAAACAAAAAGGCCAAATCAACACGACAACGATCAGGAACCTTCAAACAACGTCGACATCAAACAAAACAAAAGACGAAAGAAGCTCGATAAACAACAACTCAAAGCAAGAATAGATAAGATAATGAGAAAATTTTTTTTCATTTCATTAGTAAAGTGTGCATTACAAAGCCTTTGAAGGCCAAAAAAGAAAAACAACAAGAAAAGAAAAAGATACATGGAAGAACAAAAGGTAAAAGAAGCTCTAAGGAAGCTCGGCTTCTTCTGACTTCGAATTCTCGGTTCCAGTCATTGTCAAGGATTGCTTTAAGTTTTTGACTTCTTCTTCCAGTTCCTTCTTTCTTAAAAGCATCTCTCGGTATATTTGATGGAACCACCGATTTTTGCCCTCCGACTCCCGAAGCCTCTTTCTCAGAACCTCAGATTCTGCCTCGACATCCTTGACCACCTGCTGCTCGTAGGCCAGCTGAATCTTTAGCCGCTGCAGTTTGGCCTTCTCCTGCCCAAGGTGTTAGGAATAGTGTCCCAAAGCCAATCATCATACTGTTGACGGTTGTGCTCATTTTTATATTTGTACATAAATTATGAATTAATAAAAAATTTTTTGGTATTTTTCATCACAAAATATTTCATCTTCTAATAAACTCCTATGTTGTGGTGAAGTCCTTAGGACTATTTAGACTCGACAAAGGAGGATTTGTCGTTTAGTCCTTAAATTTGTTTGTGATCAAATGATACGTTGTTACCAAGGACGACAATGTATATCAAGCATAGGTCGTTGTGTGCCATATAGGTTGGTTGTCCTCTTAACCAATGAGTGTGGAGACACTGGTATGGCATACAGGTGAGATGTAAGGGTACATCTGCGCTAAACGTGACCGACTCTGGAGCTATTTCTACTGTCAAGATTTGCTCCGATGGAATATGGGTATAAATATCCCTTCGACCTGAGACCATCACGGTAACTTGCAAGCAACTCACTACACTTAGGCACTGAACTATCTGAATTTCTAATTCAGTGATGGAAGACTGCTGGGTGTAGTCAAGTACTTGACTTGTCAGTGTGTGTGTCAAGAGGGGATTGACCACTCCAGTTTAGGAGCTATGTACAGTCGTGTTTTAATTTAGCAAAATTTTGGCCAGGATAGTCCTTGTGAGGAGTCACAGGACTGTTTGAGTTGAGCACGATTCAGATGATCTGATCAGGGTTGACAGTTTAACCCTGAGTCGTCCTAAACACAGGGGTCAAAAGGATGAATTATACAGTAACCATATTCATGTAGGTTCTGAGTGTTGTGATTGTGACTCTTCGACCTATCCGAACGTCGGGTACCATTGCTAGATGGTCACTTCGATTAGTACAGGAATTGGTTCCTGTGCTACCGACTTAGATTCGAACCTGTGGGGTCACACACATTAGAGGTTCCTATCTAATCTGATGGCTGATGTAGAATCCTACATATTTGAGACTCAGTGATCAAGAATCAGGATTCTCTGATCACGAGTTCACACATTATGGGTACCGGGGTCAAGAGTCCCACTAGTTGGAACTTTTCGATCAGGGTTACATATCGATGAATTCTGATGCCTGATTGCCCATCGGATTTGGACTCAGTATTTATGAGAGATTTAATTAATGATTTTATCACTAATTAACTTAATTTGATTGAGTAATTATTTGGATCAAGTCCAATTGAATTGGATTCAGTTGGGTTTGACCCGATTAGATTAAGAGTTGACCTAATCGTCGAGATGGTTTGGTCTCTGATTTGATCAGGGGTTAGGCTTAATCAATTTTTGATTTGATTAGAATTTTATTGAGCCTAATTAAGCCTAATTTAGTTGGGTTTAAATTAGTCTAATTGGACCTAACTTATTTGGTTCAATTAGGTTGGTTTAAATAATTAAACCATCTTGACCCAATCTCCATGCGCCACCTCACTTCCATTACACCCATTTGAATTTATGAGAAGGAACTTCTCATGAATTATTTTCTCACGCCAAGCCCTCTCCATGCCCCACTTTAATGTGTCAAATGAATGGATAAGGATGATTGATTGGCCATTCAAATTCAAAATAAAGTTTGAATTTGAATGGGCAATCAATCTTTGCACCTTATCCTTTTTTTTACACCCCATTTATTACATGAGAAAAGGTTTCTCATGAAATCACTCTATGCACAATTTAAGCAATGCCTCATACCTTTAGTGGATAAGGGATGAGTTGGTGTCCATTTGAATTCAAAATTTGATTTGAATTCAAATGTGCAATTACTCATCTTTATCCTTTCTTTTGGATAAGACTTTTGACGTTGTTATAAAAGGAGGAGAAGAGTGGGGCGTGCAAGAAGAAGATTTTTGAAGAAAAATTTTGGGGTGTGAGAAGTCTTGTATGTGAGAAGGAAGTCCATATCCTTCCAAGAGAAAAAGAAAGAAAAGAAAGAAAAGTGGGTGCAAGGTTTCCGGTGAGTTTCCTAGAGTTTTAGCCTGGGGTTCGGGAAGTGAGAAAGTGAGCTACGAGTGTCGTGAGCCCACAAAATCTCAGAGAGATCTTCAACATCCTCTCAAGCATGTCTGTTGATGATCCAGAGTATTCGAAGAATCGACAGACATCGATCGAAGGAGTTCGATCAGCATCGACCGTCAAAAGGGCTCTACAACGAGCTAGCACTCGTGAGGAGTCGATCAGACCGGAAGCTTCGTGTGGATGATCCACAGAGGTGAGACATACTGTGTGGCTGCATCACGATGATCAGACTCTCCTGATGGTGATCAGATTGCAGCGATCTACTACCCGCACAAAAGTATTGTGTTCTGAACACATTACAATAAAGTGTTTATTGTTCAAATATGAATTTCAAATTTAAATACATGCATGCTATATATCATATTTAGATCCTAATGTAGGATAAATTTATATTAATTAATTAGATTAATTAATATTTTTTTACTGTAAAATCATAATTTTGAAAAAGTTTTAAAATTACCATTTTACCCTGCACTGAATTTCCCAACAAATGGTATCAGAGCGGGTTCTCAGATATGATATATATATTTGCATGCGTAGATTAAGTTGTAATCTAAAAGTTTAAATTTAAAATTTAAAATTTAAAATTTAAAATTTAAAATTTAAATTTTGAAAGTTATTCGAAATTCAAAATTCAAAAATTTGAAATTTAAAATTTAAAATTTAAATTTTGAAATTTGAAATTCAAAATTCAAAATTTAAAAATTTAAAATTCAAAATTTAAAATTTGAAATTTGGTTGAAATTTTAAATTTGAAATTCAAAATTTAAAATTCAAAATTTGAAATTTAAAATTTGAAATTCAAAAATTTGAAATTTAAAATTTGAAATTTATTTAAAATTTGAAATTCAAAATTTAAAATTTAAAATTTAAAATTTAAATTTTGAAATTGGTATATTTAGATATACTTGATCCAAGTAACAAGTAATCGAATTGGGTTGGTTGCCATGGCCGTCTGGTCATAGGAGAAAAGCAGGGTTTAAAGGCCCTCTCCTCCCATTCGATGGGGTCTCCAATGGCGGTAGGGGTACCGCTGCAATTATATCCCATGCAGATGAAGCAGCGAAAAGAATTAATTGTAAAGGTTCAATTGTGAAATTTATCATGAATGTGTTAGATTAGATCTAAAGAAATATTCATGATTTATTTTGATTGAGTTATTTTCTGTTATGTAATTAGCAATAGGATTGCTATTTATGAAATGTGCTGATCTATTTGTGAAATGAGTCAACATATTTGGTGAACAGAAAATAAAACCTTTCAAATTTGAAAATTATTTTTGAAATACCAAACCCTGACCCATCAGTCCAAATACTTAATTAAAAGAATTAAGTATTGTCTAGTAGGTCTAGAATTGTGAATTAAGACCTAAGACAATTGCATAAACTTGTGGGTCAATGGGTTAGATGGATTAGGTTCATAATTGGGTTAGACCTAAGGTTAGCTTAAAGAAATAGACTAAATTAGAGTAATTGATCAAATCTAATCAAAAGTTGAATTAGATTAGGTCAAGGATACTCTAGACTCAACTCCAATAGTTGTAGTTGAATGGGTCCATGTCTTTAACTAGACCAAGATGGACTTAATTCATGGCTACGCGGTGGAACGCTATTTACTAAGTTGATCAAATTAAAATAATGAACCGGTTGGTGTCTAAGGTAAGTTTGGCAATTTGACCAGTGGTTTTTAAGCGGAAGCTACTCGCAGTGATTCGATCTCTGACGAGTTAATGGCATATCTCCACCACTGATCTCACTTACCTGGCCAACCTGGTGAATTAGGTTTTGATTAGATCACTTTGTGATTAGGACTCACCCATGTCATTAGGTAAATCAGTTTGACTGATTTAGGTGCTCCTAATGCTGGCTTAATTAAATCCTTTTTAATCTGACTTGGGGAAGTCAGTGGGAGGATTGAAATTGGCTAGTAATTTATCTTCTTATCTATTCTTTAATAAAATCCTCAAAAATTATTAGGTCCTAAAAATGATTAAGTTATATTGATAACTAAGTCATAGCCTCCCATTAAATGAGTGATAATGAGTCCATTAGTTTAATAATCATTGGAGGCCCAAAGGCCTGGTGCTTATTGACTAATGGAATTATCATTCATAATATGATAATTTGGTTTGAGTCTTTCTGATGGTGATCAGGTTGGCCGGTCAAAGTCGGGCTTGATCATTTATTGGTCTGATTCATCAAATCAAATCATGTTAATGGTTGGACCTAACCAGATCTTTTCAGTGGAGACCAAAGCCTACTGATTAGGTTCTGGGGCAAAATCAATTACTAGAAGTTGTTTAGAGAAACAACTGGTTATGAACCTACCTATAGATGCACATGGGTTGACCAACCAAAGTTGGGCTCATGTGTAGTCTGTGTGGATTCTAGTACCCACTAAGAAATTAAAGTAATTCCTCGAATTGGAGGTTGAGGCTACCAGTTCGTAAAAATACTGAGAGAAACTTTAGACTAAAGTTCAGATCTTTAGTATTTATAATTTACGTACTAATAGAGGTCTGGTTTTTCTTTATGCAGCTATGGCCACTATCCTATCCCTCCGATCATTATTAGATAATGACAAGCTCAGGGGACCTAATTTCGATAGCTGGTATCGAAAATTAAAAATCGTCCTTAAGCATGAGCGGATCCTTTATGTAGTAATGGATCTGGCACCTAAGGAGCCAGCTTCGAATGTTAGAGGAACGGTCCGAGACACTTATCAGAAGTGGCTCAACGACCGCACCACCGTTCGGTGCATTATGCTGGCGGCAATGAATGATGAGTTCAGCCGCAGGTTCGAGAACCCCCAGCCATAGGAGATGCTTCAAATATTGAACGACTCTTTGGCACGCCTGACGATGTTGAAAGGTACAAAACTAGTTATGCCATTTTCAATGCTCGGATGAGGGATGGAGCCTCAGTCACGATCATGTATTGTACATGATCGAAATGATTGAGCATCTAAATATACTAGGCTTTCCCCTGCACGAGCAGCTCAATAAGGATGCGATCCTTAATTCATTGCCCAAGTCCTTCCTCCCCTTCCTTACTCATTTTTGAATGACAAAGCCTGCAGTAAACTACCACGGCTTGTTGGGGTTGTTGCAGAACTTTGAGAAGGACCACCAGCTCCATAAGGAGTCAGTGAATGTTGTGGGAGGGTCTTCTTCTGGTCGCCGACCCTTTAAGAAAGGGAAGAAGAACAAGAAGAAGAAGAATAAGAGGTACAACCGCATGCTGGGATGTCTGCACATGGTCAGACCAAGAAGCGCAAGCCCGACCAGAGCCAGGCGAAGTGCTTCTTTTGCAAGAAGCAGGGGCACTAGAAGAGGAATTGTCCTCTATACATTGCCTCACTAGACCCGAACAGGCTGAAGAAGAAGCAAGGTACTTATATGATAACATCTTGCAACTTTTTCATTTGTGATACTACTGCCTAGGTATTGGATACCGGAAGCCCTTATCATATTTGCAATTTGATGCAGGGTCTACAGGTCAGTAGGAGATTTGATGAAGGCGAGAGATTTCTGAACGTTGGAGATGGAAGCAAAGTTCAGTTCTAGCATTAGGAATCATGAACCTTGTAATCAATTCTCGAAATATAATTCTGAGTGAATATCACTATTGTCCAAGCTTTTTATTAAATATTATTTCTGTAGGCCTTTTGGCCATGAACGTTATCAATTTTTAATAAAAGGAAACGTTTGCAATATCATTTTGAATGGTGTTACAATGTTTGTTGGACAACTTAATAATGAAATTTACTTTCTATCACAACCTGTTAATGTGGTTCAAACCTCCGGTAAACGTCCTAGAATAGATAATTGTCAGAAGTCTACCTTTGGCACTGTAGGCTAGGTCATATCAATAAGAACAGGATAAACGGGTTGGCTCAAGAAGAAATTCTTGAAGTAGGTGATTGTGAATCACTTCCAACCTGTGAGTCCTGTCTTCTTGGTAAAATGACCAATCACCTTTTACTGGAAAGGTGAGCGAGCCAGTGAACTCTTGAATTTGGTACATTCTGATGTATGTGGATCCATGAGCTCAAGTGCAAGAGGTGGATATTTCTAGTTCAAAACCTTCACAGATGACCTATCGAGGTATGGGTATGTCTATTTAATGAAGCATAAATCGGAGTCATTTGAAATGTTCAAACTATTCTGAAATGAGGTAGAAAAATAAATTGAAAAGTGTATTAAAACTCTTCGATCTGATCGAGGAGATGAATACCTTTCCAATGATTTTCTGACATATCTTGGAGAGAATGGGATTCTCTCTCAGTGGACTCCTCCTGGAACACCACAACATAATGGTGTATCTGAAAGGAGGAATCGGACCTTATTGGACATGGTTCAATCCATGATAGGGTTTGCTGGTCTGTCGATCTCCCTCTGGGGATATGCGCTCGAATCGGCTTGTTACCTTCTAAATAGAGTTTCGAGTAAGTCTGTAACCAAAAGCCATATAAGATATGGATAGGACGTAAGCCAGTACTCTCGCACCTTAGGGTTTGGGAGTGTCCGGCTTATGTTAAACGTTTAATTACGGACAAGCTTGGACCTAGGTCTGACAAGTGTAATTTTATAGGGTACCCAAAAGAGACCAAAGGGTATTACTTCTACCTAGCTGATGAGCAAAAATGTTTGTCAGCCTTAAGGCAATCTTTTTGGAAAAGGAGTTCCTTGGTGAAGGGACTGTTGCCTCTAAGATCGAACTTGACGAAGTTCGGTAGGTGGAAAAACTGACACAAGTTGCTGAACCTGAATCGGATTTGGTTAGATCAGATCCGGAGCCCATTGTTCAAGCACCCTTAAGGCAATCTGGTAGAGTACCACGTCAACCGGACAGATACTATGGTTTCTTGGTTCGGGATGGCAATCCTATCGAACTTGATGAAAATGATGAGGATCCGATCACCTACATGGATGCAATGCAAAGATCCGACTTTGAGAAATGGCTGGAGGCCATGAAATCTGAAATAGAGTCCATGAAGGTCAACGATGTGTGGACATTGGTTGACCCACCCGAAGGAGTAAAACTCATAGGGTGTAAGTGGGTCTTCAAAAGGAAGAGAGGCGCAGACGGAAAGGTGGAAAACCTATAAAGCCCGTCTGGTTGCCAAGGGATATCGTCAACATTATGGTATAGACTATGATAAGACATTTGCTCCTGTGGCAATGCTCAAATCCATTCGGATTATACTTGCGATAGCTGTCTATCTGAACTATGAAATCTGGCAGATGGATGTGAAGACAGCTTTCCTAAATAGAGAGCTGGATGAAGAGGTGTATATGATACAACCTGAAGGATTCACATCCACAGATGAGTCTAAGGTGTGCAGGCTACAGAGGTCCATTTATGGACTTAAGCAGGCATCACGGAGTTGGAACATATGTTTTGATAAGACGATCAAGACATATGGCTTCGTTAAGAACAGAGAAGAGCCCTGCATTTACAAGTGGGCTAATGATCCAGTAGTAGTATTTTTGTATTGTATGTGGATGACATTCTCTTAATCGGAAATGATATCCTGCATTACAGGGAATAAAGATTTGGCTATCGTCACAGTTCTCCATGAAGGATCTGGGAGAAGCTTCCTACATCCTAGAGATGAGGATCTATAGGGATAGATCTAAAAGGTTGCTTGGTTTATCTCAGTCCACGTACATTGATACTATGCTGAAGAGGTCAGCATGGAGAATTTCAAGAAAGGCTATCTTCCGATAGGCCATGGAATTTCTCTCTCGAAGAGGGATTGTCCGACAACACCTCAAGAGAGAGAGCATATGGGTAGGATTCCATATGCTTCGACAGTGGGATCTATCATGTATGCCATGACATGTACACGACCAGATGTGGCATACTCATTAGGGGTAGTGAGTAGATACCAATCTGATTCAGGGGAGAATCACTGGAAGGTTGTTAAAGCCATCTTGAAGTATTTAAGAAATACTAAGGACCAGTGGCTTGTTTATGGTGAATCAGACTTGAGACTTATAGGGTTTACAGACTCTAGTTTCCAGTCTGATCATGATGACAACAAAAATATATCGGGATTTATTTTTACCCTTAATGGTGGGGCTATCTACTGGAAAAGTTTCAAGCAGCACAGTGGCTGATTCAGTTTGCGAGGTGGAATATGTCGCCGCATCAGATACTGCCAAAGAAGCGGTGTGGCTGAAGAAATTCATCATCGAGCTCGGAGTAGCACCCTTCATTGTTGGTCCAGTTCTGCTCTACTGTGACAGCTCTGGAGCCATTGCTCAGGCAAAAGAACCAAAGGCACACCAGCGGACGAAGCATATTCTGCATCGCTACCATCTCATCCGAAAAATTATGGATAGAGGTGACGTCGATCTTCAGAAGATCGACGGAAAGGAGAACCTGGCTGACCTATTCACTAAAGCCATTGCGGTGAAGGAGTTCAACAACTACAAGTCGAAGATGGGTATTAGATACTGCATCGATTGACTTTAGGCCAAGTGGAAGATTGTTGGGAATAGTATCCCAAAGCCAATCGTCAGCCTGTTGACAGTTGTGCTCATTTTTATATTTATACATGAATTATGAATTAATAAATTTTTTTTTAGTATTTTTATCACAAAATGTTTCATCTTCTAATGAACTCCTATGTTGTGGTGAAGTCCTTAGGACTATTTAGACTCGACAAAGGAGAATTTGTCGTTTAGTCCTTAAATCTGTTCGCGACCAAATGATACGTTGTTACCAAGGATGACAACGTTTATCAAGCATAGGTCGTTGTGTGCCATATAGGTTGGCTGTCCTCTTAACCAATGAGTGTGGAGACACTAGTATGGTATACAGGTGAGATGTAAGGGTACATCTGCACTAAACGTGACCGGACTCTGAAGCTATTTCTGCTGTCAAGATTTGCTCTGATGGAATATGGGTATAAATATCCCTCCGATCTGAGACCACCACGGTGACTTGCAAGCAACTCACTGCACTTAGGCACTAGACTACCTGAATTTCTAATTCAGTGATGGAAGGCTGCTGGGTGTAGTCAAGTACTTGACTTGTTGGTGAGTGTGTCAAGATGGGATTGACCACTCCGATTTAGGAGCTGTGTATAGTCGTATTTCAATTTAGCAAAACTTGGTCAGGGTAGTCCTTGTGAGGAGTCACAGGACTGTTTGAGTTGAGCACGATTCGGATGATCTGATCAGGGTTGACAGTTTAACCCTGAGTCGTCCTAAACACAGAGATCAAAAGGATGAATTATACAGTAACCATATTCATGTAGGTTCTAAGTGTTGCGATTGCGACTCTTCGACCTATCTGGATGTCGAGTACCATTGCTAGATGGTCACTTCGATTAGTACAGGAATTAGTTCCTATGCTACCAGCTTAGGTTCGAACCTGCGGGGTCACACACATTAGAGGTTCCTATCTGATCTGATGGCTGATGTAGAATTCTACATGTTTGGAACTCAGTGATCAAGAATTAGGATTCTCTAATCATGAGTTCCATACATTATGGGTACCGGGTCAAGAGTCCCACTAGTTGGGACTTTTCGATCAGAGTTATATATCGATGAATTCTGATGCCTGATTGCCCATCGGATTTGGATTCAGTATTTATGAGAGGTTTAATTAGTGATTTGATCGCTAATTAACTCAATTTGATTGAGTAATTATTTGGATCAAGTCCAATTGAATTAGATCAGTTGGGTTTGACCCGATTAGGTTAAGAGTTGACCTAATCGTCGAGATGGTTTGATCCCTGATTTAATCAGGGGTTGGACTTAATCAATTCCTAATTTGATTAAATTTTATTGAGCCTAATTAAGTCTAATTTAGTTGAATTTAAATTAGTCTAATTGGACCTAACTTATTTGGTTCAATTAGGTTGGTTTAAATAATTAAACCATCTTGACCCAATCTCCATGCGCCACCTCACTTCCATTGCACCCATTTGAATTCATGAGAAGGAACTTCTCATGAATTATTTTCTCACACCAAGCCCTCTCCATGCCCCACTTTAATGTGCCAAATGAATGGATAAGGATGATTGGTTGGCCATTCAAATTCAAAATAAAGTTTGAATTTGATTGGGCAATCAATCTTTGCACCTTATCCCTTTTTTTACGCTCCATTATTACATGAGAAAAGATTTCTCATGAAATCACTCCATGCACAATTTAAGCCATGCCTCACGCTTTTAGTGGATAAGGGATGAGTTGGTGTCCATTTGAATTCAAAATTTGATTTGAATTCAAATGTGCAATTACTCATCTTTATCCTTTCTTTTGGATAAGACTTTTGACGTTGTTATAAAAGGAGGAGAAGAGTGGGGCATGCAAGAGAAATTTTTGAAGAAAAATTTTGGGACGTGAGAAGTTTTATGCATGAGAAGGAAGTCCATATCCTTCCAAGAAAAAAAGAAAGAAAAGAAAGAAAAGTGGGTGCAAGATTTCCAGTGAGTTTCCTAGAGTTTTAGCTTGGGGTTCGGGAAGTGAGAAAGTAAGCTACAAATATCGTGAGCCCACAAAATCTCAGAAATATCTTCAACATCCTCTCAAGCACGTCTGTTGATGATCCAGAGCATCCGAAGAATCGACAGACATCGATCGAAGGAGTTCGATCAGCATCGACCGTCAAAAGGGCTCTACAACGAGCTAGCACTCGTGAGGAGCCAATCAGATCGGGAGCTTCATGTGGATGATCTGCAGAGGCTAGACACGCTATGTGGCTATGTCACAATGATCAAACTCTTCCGACGGTGATCAGATTACGGTGATTTACTACCCGCATAAAGGTATTGTGTTCTGAACACATTACAATAAAGTATTTATTATTCAAATTCGAATTTCAAATTTAAATGTATGCATGCTATATATCATATTTAGATCCTAGTGTAGGATAAATTTATATTAATTAATTAGATTAATTAATATTTTTCA